>NC_067473.1:38843624-38848624 GCF_947179515.1 Apodemus sylvaticus | reverse complement strand
CCAATGTCAATATTGAAGAGGGCTAGCTACACAATGAAATGACTTCAATATTCTTTGCACATGAAGAAGAGAAAGTAGTGTGCCCACCTTGAAGGACACAGTTCTTCAAGGGTGACAGATTATTTCTTGCAGTTGCTAAGGGAGTTCTAGGAACCCCTGCACACTTACGTCCACATGAGGAAATTCTTCTGGCACACTCTGAAGTGCTGTTTACCTTTAAAGTATATTTTAAATAATTATAAATTCACCATACTCTTTCAGAGTGGATGTGCTTGTGATCCCAAACATATCAAACTAAATTATTCATCTTTTTCAATCCTACCACAAACATTTTATAAAAATCAGTGAACATACATTACAGGTCATTAAAGGGGAAGTTTGGTTTGGGAGTTACTCTCAGTGTTTGTCTGAAGTATACATTAAATCCTGACATCTTTCATCAGATACAGCTTAGCAGTCACATCAGAAAGGAACTCTTCAGATCTTGCATTGAATGACACAGTTTTACCTTTCTCTCCAGCATCAAGTTTTCTTTGCTTCCTTATTTTCTTGTTCTTTTATTTCCTTAGCAAGCCACTGTACAGATACTTTTTCTCTACCCCACTTCCCTTTTGAAACATTAAACTGACACTGAAACTGACTGCACAAGATTGCATTTTCTCTTCCTAAACAAGTTGAATTGAAAGGTTACTTAGTGTAACAATATTTACTTGCAGAATTGTGTTGTTACCAAGGGTATAATGGATGGTGGCTATGCAGGTTTACGCAAGAATGAGTGAAGCATGAGGCATTAGCCATGTGTTTGACATGTTTCAAATTGCTATAATCCAGCATTAAACACACCCAGCAATTCATGCCATTTCTTGCAGCCATAATCTTGAATAAAGCGTGCACAACCACTTATTATATAAATTAGTATATGACTCCCTGTTATAGTCACAACAGTGCTTTTGTGTTTATTTTGCATCAAGATGTAGTCTTTTATTTGTACAAATAGCAGGATATAAAGACATAGCTCAATTAGACCTCCTTACTTTATGATAGGGTAGCACTGAATGCCAGACTTGTTCGTTTTATTTTTCCTCTAGAAGTTATAGGTGAATTTGGTATGAAATTGTACTATGTGAGATAGTTATGTGGCAGAGTGATGACAGAAACCTGTGTGCATCTGATTCCACATTCCCTGCACTGCTCCAAAGTGTGAAACTTGACCTGGGTGAGGAGAGTTAATTGTGTTATCTCAACCACCACCAGGGACACTATTGGTCCTTGTTACTCACTCAACTCCTTTTCTCTCAGGTCTTCTCTCTCATAATTTCAATCTGCCTCTCACATTCCTTACATGTCTAGCTACTTTCCACCCTTGCACTATGCACACCACTGATCAGTTCATGTTTGTGTGAGTATATGTATTCATTATGGACAGAACAGTTGATCAGTCAATCTAACTAGCATCACAAAGAGAGTAAGAAGGAAAAAATAGCCTCCAAGGCCTACAGCATGCCCATGTCTACATATACAGACACTCTGTCTCATGATTAGATCACTTTCATAGTAAATATCTATTTTCTTTGGCATCTTAATGTTTAATAAAGTCAAGTGAATGGAAAAAATAATGACTTCCTGAAAATTAATAAGAACAATACATACACAAAGCATATAGGATTTTTCTGTTTTTCTTAAAAATTACTCATAGTGATAATAAGAGAATTGTATATTCAGTCTCTGATTTATTCCACTATCTAATTCATTTACCAAAGCATGCACGCTAAACCAAAAGAATTTTGATTCTATAATATAAGATATAAACAACTATATCAAATCATTGTCTCCTAGTCTTAAACAGGCTGATTTAATCATTTCAGAATTCTTAATATTAAAGTCTTTAAATATTTTTATGTGGATTCAGAAAAGAATAGACCAGAAAAACATACACAGGCAATAAGAGACTAAGTTCATTTAACTCCTGAATTCAACTGAATTCACCTCTGAAAACTTGACTGTGATATGAAACTTATGAAAGAAACTAGCATTTAAATAATGATAACTTTTGTGCTCTAGTGGAATTAATTCATCGTGGACTCCATGCACAGTGCATTTGAAGCCCAGCACTGCTTTACTTAAAGTCTTTAACACTAAGATTGCCTAATAAATCAAAATGCCAAATATGAAGGACATACTTGAATGTTTAAGGATAAAAATGGAAAACTGTTACATGACTGTTTCTAATGTTTAAGTTCGGAACAGGGATACTTTCAAGAACGTAATTTAAAGGAAGTCAGACCAAGTGATATAATAAGAGATTTATTGTATCTTTTATTAAATAATTTTTAACAAAAGATATGCTTCCAAGTATATTTGATAGTATGTCACCTTTTTTTTCAGATGTGACCATAATGCCTAAAACATTACATACAAATTATAGTTATGTTATTGTAACAACTGATGTTTCATTTGAAATGATTAGAACATGAAAAGCATGCGAAATGGTAGGATGTTTTAACCTGATTATTCTTTTCATTGATGATGACTACCTTATGCAAACAGAGTACTGTTAGGGCCTCAATAACCAGGAACATCTGGAGTGCATCAATGAAAATCTTATCTTTCTCTTTAACCAGTCATTAATTATTCTTCCAACCAGATATATTATACTACAATATCAAAAATGGAGTTCATTTTAATGTAAGGAATATACTTAGGGAAATTTTCAATACGAAAATGTTACCAAATATTCGAAGTAAGTATTGAATGTCATTACATTTCATTTAAAGACAGGGACTTGATGCCTTTGGTCTAGGGGGATGTGTTTTATTGAAACATTATGATCTGTACTTAGACTTCAATGGCTGCCGTTCACAGTAAAACTGTGAGAGATTTGATAATGCTGACAATTGTGGTGAATTAATTTCAAAAATTATTTCAACTGATATGAAATATTTCATATATAATTGTATTACCCACTACATTCTCATGTTTTGTTTGAACACAACAGAGTTATATAGTTTCTGTCAATAACATCTATTTTTGCAAACATGTGAACATATACAAGTAAAACCATGTTTTACTGTTCTAGATACAAGCTGAATAGTTGGTCCTTTTAAACCTGCCTGTATAAATATTAGTTTCATTCATTGCACTGATTCAATAGTCTTTTATTGTATTCATATTTGTTTTCCTAATACAAGGGAAAGTTGAGCTCAGAGAAAGTTTATTTTACCCAGCTTTTTACAAATACTAAACAAATTCATTTGGTAGTAGCATCTAAATCCCAAATGTAATACTCTTTTTACAACTATCTACACATGTGTGTGTGAGTGTGTGTGTGTATTTATGAAAATGGAGGCATAAAAGCTTAAAGTATGTTACCTAATAATCTATAGAAAAGTAAATACTGGTTTTAATTCACATGATACCTTAAAAGCAAAACAAAACAAATATACTCTGCACAAAGGAATAAAATCTTCAAATTATTGGGGCCAGGAATATTTTAGTTTAGAAATCAGATGACTTAATAGAAAAAAAAAACTTAAGCAGTAAGAAATAATTAGCTCTCCGAGAGCATAGAAGGCCTGCCTAGCAGGCACAACCTCCCTCTTTTTTATTTAAAAAGCTCAGTGATTGAGTTGTGCAAGCTTGTAAGCGTCCTTGCAGTGGGTCCACTTACAGTCAAATTCCCAAAGGCTGGACCACTTGCAGTGGCCTTCCCTGATCCCCTGGCTAATGAGAGCTCTGAGGATGTACTTCCCTTGTGATGGTATTCTCACCTCTCCTGCCACATGCCTTTCCTTAACCCTCAAGCTCACTTTACTTCAATCTTCAGTCTCCTGCCCAAAGCAACTCCACGGAATCCCTTGCTGCTCTTTCTACAAGGGCATGAGAAAACGCTTCCACAGAGCCTCATCCTCTTGCCCTTTCTGCACTTCTAACTTGCAGCCTATCTTTTGGGAACCAGATGGCCCTTTAATATGGTTTTCACCAGACCCACCTCTTGCCTTCCCATTGGAAGACCCACAACATAGGCGGTACATTAGGAGACATTTCTTTACCCCCCTCCCCCCAAGCCTCAACTTAGTATGAATGTCGGACAAACATGAGCCCAGCAGGTGAATGCAGTGGTAAGGCCAAAATTTTAATGAAACCACAAGATGATGTGAATAGTTTCAGAGCCTAGATAACAAAAATTGCTTTTGTCCTTTCTGCTGTGTGTATATGAGAGTGTGTGTGTGTGTGTGTGTGTGTGTGTGTGTAAGACCTGCCAAACCTTTAGACAGCACTGTTTCAAAATAGTTTATACATGATTCTTGAGAGTGAAGTTATTTTAGGCATCAGAGCATTTTTTCTTGTAATTGGTTCCCATTTACGCTATCATGAGTCACACTCATACTACTATGCTCTAAACATCAGTGTGTTCCAAGCATAACTAGCCAGGAGAGAGGCAGTGTAATGTATACTCTGGCCTCAAGCCTATCTGAAACAACTGACTTATGAAACAACCTTAATCCAAAGACACCTGGATTAGCGCATAACCTGTAACTCAAATAAACTGTTCCAAATGCTATCATGTGTTAGAACCCCAAATCAAGGCATACATCTCTCTGTCAAACTTGCAACCTGACTATTCTCTGTCTGCAAGTATTTCTTCCTCTATGCACAAAGAAACACACCGATTCTGCATAAAATCATGATTCCTGCCAAACAATAGAGAGTACTCATGAAGTATACATTTCAAACTCACATTTTTTTCCAAATTTAGTATACTACACACCTGCTTTATATGCACAGTTTATTAGCATATGTGTAAGGTGTAACATAGCATTTGACAATGCATGCAAAATATTGGAGCAATAGATGGTAAGAACAAAATAGTAGAGGCTGCATTCAACATTACAATTTAGTTGTACTTAGCCACATTTTAAATAATCCATTGACAGTTTTAGTTTAATTGTTAGCCATGCAGTTAGAGTTTCAGGAAGCACTCATTCCAATTTAAAGACAAA
>NC_067473.1:34278624-34356124 GCF_947179515.1 Apodemus sylvaticus | reverse complement strand
TGATCTTAGAGCTTGATCTAGACCTTGATTCTTGTTCTATTCAGGAACTTTTCCCCTGTGCCCATGTCCTCCAGGGTCTTCCCCAGTTTCTTTTAGATTAGGTTCAATATGTCAGGTTTTATGTGGAGGTCCTTAATCCATTTGGAGTTGAGCTTGGTACAAGGAGATAAGAATGGATTGATGTGCATTCTTCTGCATGCTGATCTCCAATTGAACCAGCACCATTTTTGAAAAGACTATCTTTTTTCCACTGGATGCTTTCAGCTCCTTTGTCGAAGACCAAGTGACCATAGGTGTGTTGGTTCATTTCTGGGTCTTCAATCCTATTCCATTGATCCGCTTAGCTGCTATTGTTCCAATACCATGCAGTTTTTATCACTATTGCTCTGTAGTAGAGTTTAAAGTCTGGGATACTGAATCCCCCTGAAGTTCTTTTACTGTTGAGAATAGCTTTAGCTATCCTGGGATTTTTGTTATTCCAGATGAATTTGAGAATTGCTCTTTCTAGCTCTATGAAGAACTGGGTTGGGATTTTTATGGGGATAGCATTGAATCTGTAGATTGCCTTTGGCAAGATGGCCATTTTAACTATATTAATCCTACCAATCCACGAGCATCGAAGATTTTTCCATTTTCTGAGATCTTCGATTTCCTTCTTCAGAGATCTGAAGTTCTTGTCATATAGGTCTTTCACTTGTTTGGTTAGAGTCACTCCAAGATACTTTATGCTGTTTATAGCTATTATGAAGGGGGTCATTTACCTAATTTCTTTCTCAGTCTGCTTATCCTTTGAATATATAAAGGCTACTGACTTGCTTGTGTTGATTTTGTAGCCAGCCACTTTGCTGAAGTTGTTTATCAGCTGTAGGAGTTCTCTAGTAGAGCTTTTGGGGTCACTTAATTATAAGATCATATCATCTGCAAATAGTGATAGTTTGACTTCTTCCTTTCCAATTTGTATCCCTTTGAATTCCTTATGTTGTCTAATTGCTCTATCTAGGACTTCAAGAACTATATTGAAAAGATATAGAGAGGGGGGCAGCCTTGTCTAGTCCCTGATTTTAGTGGGATTGCTTCAAGTTTCTCTCCATTTAGTTTGATGTTGGCAACCGGTTTGCTGTATATTGCTTTTACTGTGTTTAGATATGGGCCTTGAATTCCTGTCCTTTCCAAGACTTTTAGCATGAACGGATGCTGAATTTTGTCAAATGCTTTTTCAGCATCTAAGGAAATGATCATGTGTTTTTTTTTCTTTGAGTTTGTTTATGTAGTGGATAGCATTTATGGATTTCCTTATATTGAACCATCCCTGCATCCCTGGGATGAAGCCTACTTGGTCATGGTGGATGATCATTTTGATGTGTTCTTGGATTCGGTGGGTAAGAATTTTATTTAGTATTTTTGCATCGATATTCATAAGGGAAATTGGCCTGAAATTCTCTTTCTTAGTTGGATCTTTGTGTGGTTTTGGTATCAGCGTAATAGTGGCTTCGAAGAAGGAGTTGGGTAGTGTTCCTTCTGTTTCTATTTGGTGGAAAAGTTTGAAGTGTTAAGTCTTCTGTGAAGCTCTGATAGAATTCTGCACTGAAGCCATCTGGTCCTGTGCTTTTTTTGGTCGGAAGGCTTTCTATGACCCCTTCTATTTCTTTAGGGGTTATGGGTCTGTTTAGATGATGTATTTGATCCTGGTTTAATTTTGGTAATTGGTATCAGTGTAAGAAAATGTCCATTTCCTCCAGATTCTCCAGGTGTGTTGAGTACAGGTTTTTGTAGTAGGATCTGATGATTTTTGAATTTCCTCGGTTTCTGTTGTAATATCTCCGTTTTCATTTCTAATTTTGTTAATTTGGATACTTTCTCTGTGCCCTTTGGTTAGTCTGGCTAATGGTTTCTCTATCTTGTTGATTTTTTCAAAGAACCAGCTTTTGGTCTTGTTGATTCTTTATATGGTTCTCTTGGTTTCTACTTGATTGATTTCAGCCCTGAGTTTGATGATTTCCCGTCTTCTTCTTCTCCTGGGTGAATTAGCTTCTTCTTGTTCCAGGGCTTTCAGCTGTTCCATTAATCTTCTAGTGTATGCTCTCTCGAATTTCTTTTTGGAGGCACTCAAAGCTATGAGTTTTCCTCTTAGCACTGCTTTCATTGTGTCCCATAAATTTGTGTATGTTGTGCCCTCATTTTCATTAAATTCTAAGAAATCTTTGATTTCTTTCTTTATTTCTTCCTTGACCAAGGTATCATTGAGTAGAGTGTTGTTCAGTTTTCATGTGTATGTGGGTTTTCTGTTGTTTTTACTGTTACTAAAGACCACTTTTACTCCATAGTGATCTGATAGGAGGCATGGGATTATTTCAGTCTTCTTATATTTGTTGAGCTCTGTCTTGTGACCAATTATATGATCTATTTTAGAGAAGGTACCATGAGGTGCTGAGGAAAGGTATATTCTTTTGCTTTGGGATGAAAAGTTCTATATATATCTGTTAACTCCAATTGGTTCAAAGCTTCAATTAGTTTCATTGTCTCCCTGTTTAGTTTCTATTTTCCTGATTGGTCCATTGGTGAAAGTGGAGTGTTGAAGTCACCCACACTTATTGTGTTAGGTGCAATGTGTACTTTGAGCTTTAGTAAAGTTTCTTTTATGAATGAGGGCGCCCTTGTGTTTGGGGCATATATGTTCAGGATTGAGAGTTCTTTTTGTTGGATTTTTCCTTTGACCAGCAAGTAGTGACCTTCCATGTCTCTTTTGATGACATTAGGTTGGAAGTCAATATTATCTGAAATTAGAATGGCAACTCCAGCTTGTTTCCTGGGACCATTTGCTTGTAGAATTATCTTCCAGCCTTTTACTGTAAGGTAGTTTTTGTCTTTGACACTGAGGTGTGTTTCCAGTATGCAGCAATATGTAGGGTCCTGTTTACGTAACCAGTCTGTTAGGCTATGTCTTTTTATTGGGGAATTGAGTCCATTGATGTTAAGAGATATCAAGGAGTAGTGGTTATTGCTTCCTATCATTTTTGATTTTAATTTTATACGTGTGTGGTTATCTTCTTTGGGTTTGATGAAAGAAGCTTAATATCCTGCTCTTTCCAGGGTATAGTTTCCCTCTCTATATATATAGAGAGGACAGAGACAAAGAGATAGAGACAGAGAGACAGAGAGAATGAAAATTGAAATCCAAAACAATTGTTTTTTTTTTCCCCTAGGCCCAGTCATATGCTTTATTTGGGGTGATAAAGACATGGCTCAGAGGTTGAAAGCACTTGTGGTTCTTGCAGAGGACTTGGCTTCAATTCCTGTAACCTACATGGTAGCTAACAACCAGCTGTAACTTCAGAGAAATGCATCTAACACCTTCTTCAGATCTCCAAAGGCCGTAGGCATACAGGAGGTACACACACACACACACACACACACACACATACACACACACACACACACACACACATATATATATACAGGCAAGACACTCATAAACAAACAAACTGAAAATAAAAAAATATTTTCTTTTATAAGGATTGCTGAGATTATGCTGTCTCTTCATATCAACAAAAACCTAAGATAGAAGTTGGTACCAGGGACTGGGGTATTACTGTGATAGGCCCGACCATGCTTTTGTTTGGAGGAATGTATATTTTGGAACTTTGGATTTGGAAATCATTGGATTGGGAAAAGATCTTTACCAATCCTACATCCCATAGAGGACTAATATCCAATGTATACAAAGAACTCAACAAGTTAGATTTCAGAGTGTCAAATAACCCTATTAAAAAATGGGGTACAGAGCTAAATGGGGAATTTTCTTTTTTTTTTTCTTTTTTTTTATTTTTTATTCGATATATTTTTTATTTGCATTTCAAATGATTTCCCCTTTTCTAGACCCCCACTCCCCGAAAGTCCCATAAGTCCCCTTCTCTCCCCCTGTCCTCCCACCCACCCCTTCCCACTTCCCCATTCTGGTTTTGTCCTATACTGCTTCACTGAGTCTTTCCAGAACAAGGGGCCACTCCTCCTTTCTTCTTGTACCTCATTTGATGTATGTTCTTAAAACACATAACTATACATATTTATTGCACTTACATATACATCGCATCAATTTGGGGCTTTTTTTTTTTTTTGGTTCTTTGTTTTGTTTTGTTTTTGAGACAGGGTTTCCCTGTGTAGCCCTGGGTGTCCTGGAACTCACTCTGTAGACCAGGATGGCCTCAAACTCAGAAATACACCAGCTTCTGCCTCCCAAGTGCTGGAATTAAAGGTTTTTACCACCACCGTCAGGCCTCAAATTTTATCTCTTAATTGCATTAACGTTATAATTCAGTGGCAATGAGATACTCATGCAATGTTTGCAGAAAATGGATAAATATCTTTATTCAAAAACAGATATATGTTCTGTCTGTTTTTTTTTTTAAGGGAAATACTAATGTTCTATACTACAACAAAGCTAGGCTTTTGATATTTCTTAATGTGACTCCCCTTTCTCTATTATATTTCATTCCTGAGCACCCTGATTATCATGGCCCAGGTTTTGCCTCTCGTATACCTACTCTTTTCATGGGTGTCTTAGGTTTTGGCCTCAACAGATGGTAGAAACAGGTAGACTTTCTATATATTTAGCTACTTGAGAGAGGAACTTTAGAAAACTACATATAAGTAAACTGGAAAGACTCCCCATTCAGAAATGTCAAATCTAAAGGCCATTATGAGCATGAGCAGGCAAAAGGTGTCTATAAAGTTTTATTATGTTATTTTTTATTTTGCATTTACTTCCAAATGGCAATTCCGAACACATCACCTGTCTTAATTTAGTTCCCATTGTACCATGCCTTATTTACATGAACAACATAAAGTATATAGCTAATAAATAGTATTTTAAACAAGCCAAATATTTTAATATTGATATTAGTAACTATCTGGATAAATATTTTGATGCAATTTTCAGTTTAATTACCTAAAGAGTCAGCTATGACTCTTCCATTTACAGGAAGTCTAAGACATTAAGGTCACAGTAATCTCAAGATGACCTGGAGTTATTTCTCTGTATTAAGATTGTTCTTGTTAAGAACATGGAAACAATTTCCCTTAGCTTATATGAAGCATTTGAAAAAGAATATTTCCTTTTTCAGTTTCAAGTTATTATCTTAGGATAGAATTCAGACAATCTTTCCAATAGATAAACTCAAATTCTGGGTAATCATAATTGTGATTAATAATCTAATCTCACTATATAAGTTTGCAAATCCATCTTTAAGAAACTATGACTTTACAGTATTTTTTTCTCAATATAACAATGTGACTTACAAATTTATAAGATGTTTGTCATGCCCTATAATTTTGGTAATTAAAATATTTTCCAGCCTTCTATATGAACCTGTCATGTCTCCTAAAAATAAAAAGTTTAATTATGTAGTTTTTCAAAATATCATAATATACATTAATTGCCAATATCTAGCATTATTATTTGCATAAAGGGAGGTTTTATGTTTATGTTCTGCACAAAGAAAAGTTTCAGAGTGTGCTCTTCAACTTGGGTCATATGTTAGCTATGAAATAGACTTAACAGCGCTAATCGATCAGACTCAGACTGTTATTTGACCATGGCTAACATGATGAAAGATGAATTCTCTTGTATTTGGATGGTGAGATTTTTTTCCCCCTTTGAGATATTATGATTGAAAATTCTTGATATAACTAAGGTCAATTTTCTGGAAGATTGCAACTAATTTAGGACTTCAAAGTGAATGTAAGTAGCTTAAGCTGATTGTTTTAATATGAGATAGTTTGCTCTTGGCTTATGCTTCATTTACTACCCAGAAACTAATTATTTATGTGTTATAAGTGTTTCTAAAGATCTTAAGAAGTCCCAAGTAACCAGAGCATGAATATCCTCCCCTGATTATAGCAGTGTTAGATAGAAACTGACTTGTAATATTGACCCCTTGGGCACCCCACTGACAAATTCTTTGTATTCATAAATTTGCCTAATTATTTTTCCCTTTTAAAAATATCTTTTAATCAATCGTTGAGTTCTCTCCATATGATTTCATTGATTTTATTACTGGACTTTCATTAACTCTTAATCAAAATCATCCTTTGTAAGTTTAAATAAATCACATTCATGTATAATTTTGATTTAGTTTGTCTATTAGTGACTGTAAAATAAGCCCATCATTTTTAAAGACCCAAAGGCATTATAGATATTGAAGGTAAATAATTTATTCCTCTTTATGCTTCACTTTTATAAATTTATAAAACTGCTATAAATTTTTAAAATTTAAATTTAAAATCATATAAAGCAAATAAATACACACATATTTACATAAATTTATATAATCATAAATGATCATATAAATGATCATATGTATCATATGCTCATTTAAATTTATAATCATATAAAATAATTTTTATAAAGCATTTTGGTTTTTTATTATTTCTATCAAGGGGATTCTACCTTAGGAAAATTAGGAAAGTAGATTTTAATTAAGATTTTTGCAATTAGTAGGAGACATTGGAATCTACTTTAAAATACAATGAAAAAAAATAAACAGTTTTGTTTCATTTTGCTTTAAAATAGTTTTTTTTACAAGACATATTCTTTCACGTTATCCCAACTCTGATCTCCTTCCAGATCCTCTGAACCACATCATTCCTTTCCAAGACTTTGCTCACTCTCTTTAGAAAATCTAACAATGGATACAGAAAATGTGGTTCCTTAACACAATTGAATACTACTCAGCTATTAGAAACAATACTATCATGATATTTGCCAGCAAATGGATAGAACTAGAAAATATCCTCAATGCAATAACCCAGACCCAAAAGGACATGCATGCTATGTACTCACTCATAAGTGGATAAAGTACAGGATACCTACCCTACAATCCTTACATCCAAAGAACCTAAATACCAAGGAGGAACCAAGGGAAGATGCTTGAGTTACACTCTGGAGGGAAATAAAACAGTCATTGGAGGTAGGTGGAGAAGGGAAAATTTGTGGGAGAAGGGATGGGGAAAGCAATGGGGACAGGCCCAGGTGTGGGGAAAGCTGATGAGAATGAGCACAAATCACTGGGTGTCAATGGAGATGTGAGGGAGCATCTCTAGAACTTGTCAGGTACCTGGGATGGGGTGGTTCTAAGACTTCTATGCGGGTGAGTATAGCTGAAACTCCTAGCACTGAGGTATATCAAACCTGAAGTGGCCACTTCCTATAACCAAGTAGGATTCTCAGAGTAGGGATCAGGACACCAACACAGCCCCAAACCTTCCACACAAAATTTATTCTCCCTGCCAGAAGTACAGGAACAAAGATAGGGCAAAGACTGAGGAAATGGCAAACCAAAGACTTGCCCAACTTGAGATCTATCCTATGGGCAATAACTGATCACTGGCACTGTTAATGATACCCTGTTATGCTTGCAGACAGGAGTCTAGCATAACAGTACTCTTAGAGGCTCCACCCAGCAGCTGAGTGAAACAGATGCAGAGATTCACGTATAAACATTAGACAGAGTTTGGGAAGTCTTTTAGAAGAGTTTTGGGAAGTATTGAGGAACCAGGAGGGCATGTGCATTCCCAGAAAGTGTTGTGGAATGGCCTGGTGTTGATGCTAATTCTGCTTCCTAAAGAGGCGCTGTTCCCCACAAGGAGTGCATCAAGTACTCAGGTGATTCTATGTGAACCTTCTCATTTTGTCTGGTCAATAAAGACAGCAGAAGCAAAGAAAAAGGTTCCTATCTTTTGTGTATCACGAGAAAGGAAAAGAGAATTCAAGGGATTGGAATAAGGCCTTGGAACAGATAGGAAGTAGCAGACATGTAACTGATAGTTTGTAGCCTCTGGAGGAATCTGGGCAGGCTGGGGCAAAATATTCTTTGCCTAGCCACTGAGTTATCTGGCTAGTTTTAAAATACAAAGTCAGCGTGGTGTTTTCCATCTGCAGCAACTCAGGTGGGACAATGAAAGGGCACTGAGTGGGTGGTTGTTAAAGGCTTGGTGAAGCTAGGCATGGGAGCTGGGTGAGATGGTCATTGCCTGCATTGGACAACGAGCAAGCATACATTCTAAAACTACCAAAGAGCAACACCAAACAACAAGCATAAACGTAGTAAACTTATGCTTCTTGCACATAGGTAGCAGATGCGCAGCTTGGTCTTCATGTGAGTCCTCCAACAACTGGAAAAGGGAGCTTACCTTGAATCTTTTGCTTACCTGTGGATCCTGTTACTTTAACTGGGCTGACGCGTCTAGCCTCTGTGGGAAAGGATATATGTGCCTAGTCCTGCAGTGACATGGTATGTTAGAGTAGGTTAGTACCAAGAGGAAACCTGCTCCTTCTCAGAAGTGAAGTTAGGGGGAGATAGCTGAGGGGCATTATGATAGGGGACTAGATAGAGGGCAGCTGTGATTCTCCAAAATGTAAAGTGAATAAATAAATAAATTATTGGAAACAAAATAAACAAACCAAAAATAAACATACTAATAAAAAACTAACAAACAACCAGAGAATCCTCATAAAACCTCAAAGTCTGAAAACATAATATATAAGCGAATGATCGGCAAGGTTAAAAATGCCCAAGTCAAAACAATATGAGCCAAAAACAAACAGAAAACTACCCATAATGTTATTGAGTTTGTTCTGTGTTGTTTATTCCCTTCGGGGCATTAACTTCTCCTTAATTGTTGTTTGCATTCCTAATGAAACTGCATTGAAGAGAGGTTCATAGTTCCAGATGTTAAAACGTGTCCACTTCTGTTGTGGATGGGCCTGGTACTGTTTTCCTTCAAGTTCATGTTGCGTTTTTCTTCAAGAGGAGGCTTGTCTGGGTTCAAAGAAGGGATCAGAGAGGAGTATGGTGTAGGGCGTTTTAGGAGGGGAAACAAAGAAAAGAGATATTTGAAATTTAAATAGATAAAATATCTAATAATAGAAAAAAGAAAGAGAAAGAGAGAGAGAAAGGAAAAAGAGAGAGAAAAAAAGAAAGAAAGAAAGAAAGAAAGAAAGAAAGAAAGAAAGAAAGAAAGAAAGAAAGAAAGAAAGAAAGAAAGAAAGAAAGAAAGAAGAAAGAAGAAAGAAAGAAAGGAAAAGAAAGCAAGCTACCAGCTGCAAAGCATGGGTTTGCCAGATGTCTACCACAAAGACCCTGGAGATTTGAAGTACAGGGTTGGTGTGGTGGTGACCTGCTGCTGGAAACCTATTGAGCTGGCTTGAGATGTTTCCAGAACTCCTGGCCAGTGAATCTACAGGAGATAAAAACTGGTCAGTCTTTGCCCACCAGTGTATAACCAGCCAGGCCACTGGGGAAGTTCAACTTTTTTCTTTTTATTATTAGTATTATTATATTAATTTATTTACATTTCAAGTGTTATTGCCTTACCTAACTTCCACATCTTCCAGAAAACCATGCTCCTGTCCCCCACCCACTTCTATTAGGGTGTTCCTCCACCCAACTCCCCAACTATCACCTCCCTGCCCTCGATTCCCCTACACTGGAGCATCTATCAAACCTTCATAGGACCAAGGACCTCTCCTCCCATTGATGCCTGACAACACTGTCCTCTGCTACATATGCAGCCAGAGCCATGTGTACTAGTTGGTTGGTGGTGTAGTCCCCGAAAGCATATCAACCAACCAGACACCCCAGAGTTCCTGGTTCAACTTTTTTAATATTTCCCACAACACAGTTCCTCCTCATAGTGTTGACACTTCGTTTGATTTGGCACTGTGTAGGCCATATGCATGCTGCCAAAATTTCTGTGGTTCATGTGTGTCTGCCATGTTGTATCCTTGGGATCCTTGGGATCTTCCAGCATCCTTCTTATAGTCTTCCTGTCTCCTCATCTCCCAAGTTTCCTTTGTCATGAGGTAAGAGATTTGATGCAGACATCCCATTTGTACTCAGTCATCCAATTTTCTGCATGTTGCCCAGTTGTAGGTTTCTGAATTTGTTCACATTGATTTAGGATAGAAGCTTCTCTGATGATAGCCTTGTTGGATCATTTTATATAGACAGAAAACAAGCTAAAGTTATTTGAGAGAAGGGAAACTTGCCTCCATACGATAGGGCTATATACGAACATGTAAGATATTTTTTAATTAGCAATTAATCGGGGGGGGGGGGGAGGGCAGGCCATTTTGGGTGTCACTATCCCTGAGGTCCTTGGTTCTATAATTGGAAAACTTAGCTAGTCAGAGTGTGCAAGCCAGTGAACAAAACTTCTCCATGGACCCTGCTTCAGCTCCTGCATCTAGGTTTCTGCTTTGTTTTTGTTCTTTTCCTGATTTCCTTCAGAGAGGAGCAATGATTTTAAAGCATAAGCCAAATAAATATTTTTTCCTTTATTGCTTTGGTCATTCATGGTGATTTATGACAACAATGACAAACCTTATTTGAACAGGGATGGGCACCAGGAATGACTGAAAAATGGCCTATGAGTATCACAAAAGATGAGTAACTATGTTAGATACTTCTTTAGCATAACAATTGTATGCGGTTTTCTTTACATACATGGTACAGTTTGTTTTTTTATTTTTTTTAATTTATTGAAAAGGGAAATAAAGGAAAGTAAAAACACTTTATAATAAAATTAAAGATTTACATGGAAAATATCTCAGATAATTGACAATTTTCATGGAAAATTAAGGAGTAAAGTGGTAGTCATATAAAGCATTGATAAATTAAATGAAATATGGGATAGAAACATTTTATGATAGAATTGAAGATAGAAAATAGAAAATATTTCTGATAAAATTGTAGAAAATGTAGATAAACATGTTAGAATTGAAGATTATCATGGAAAATTTTATATAGATGTAATAATGGTAGGCATAAAAGTATTCCTAAGTTGATTAAAAGTGGAATTATAAACATTTTCAGATAACATTGAAGATTTACATGGAAAATATTTCTGTTAACATTCAAGAAATATACAAACACGTTAAAATTGACTCATGGAAAATTTTATGTAAAGAATGGTTGATGTAAAATCTTTCTAAATTAATTGAAGGTGGAATTAGAAACATTTGTGATAAAATCAAATATTTACATTAAAAACATTTCTGATAAAAATCGAAGAAGTATATAGAAAGACATATTAAAGTTGAAGGTTATCATGGAAAATAATGCAGATAAAATGGTAGACATAAAAGAAATTACTAAATTAATTAAAAGGGCAATTGCACACATTTTCTGATAAAATTGAAGATTTACATGAGAAGTATTTTGTTAGTCTCTGTCTTTTTATTGGGGCGTTGAGTCCATTGTTCTTAAGAGATATTAGGGGATTGTGATTGTTGCTTCCTGCTATTTTTGATGTTATTTTATGTTTGTTTGGGTATCTTCTTTTGGGTTTGTTGGAATATTACTTTCTTGATTTTCTAGGGTTTATTTTCCCTCCTTATGTTGGCAGTTTCCATTAATTATTCTTTGTAGGGCTGGATTTGTGGACAGATACTGTGCAAATTTGGTTTTATCATGGAATATCTTAGTTTCTCCATCTATGATGATTGAGAGATTTGGTGGATATAGTACCCTGGACTGGCATTTGTGTTCTCTTAGGCTCTGTATGAGGTCTGCCCAGGATCTTCTAGCTTTCATCATCTCTGGTGACAAGTCTGGTGTGATTCTGATAGATCTGCCTTTATAAGTTACTTAGCATTTTTCTCTTACTGCTTTTAATATTCATTCTTCATTTAGTGAATATGGTGTTTTGATTATTATGTACTGGGAGGATTTTCTGTTCTGGTCCAGTCTGTTTGGAGTTCTGAAGGCTTCTTGTATGTTCATGGGTATCTCTCTTTTTCTAGGTTAGGGAAGTTTTCTTCTACAATTTTGTTGAAGATATTTACTGTGCCTTAAGATGTAAATCCTCACTCTCGTCTATACCTATAATCCTTAGGTTTGGTCTTCTCATTGTGTCCTGGAGTTCCTGGTTGTTTTGAGTTACCGACTTTATGCATTTTGTATTTTTTTTGACTGTTCAATCAATGTTTTCTATGGTATCTTGAGCCTGAGGTTCTTTCTTCTATCTCTTGTATTCTGTTGTTGATGCTTGCATCTATGACTCCTGAATTCTTTACAAGATTTTCTATCTCCAGAGATGTCTCACTTTGTGATTTGCTTATTGTTTATACTTCCACTTTTAGATCCTGGATGGTTTTGTTCAGTTCCTTCACTTGTTTGTTTTTGTTTTCCTGTAATTTTTCAAGGGATTTTTGTGTTTCTTATTTAAGAGCTTCTGTCTGTTGACCTATGAGCTCCTATATTTCCTTAAGGGATTATTGTGTTTCCTCTTTAAGGGCTTTTACCTGTTAACCATGTTGTCCTGCATTTGGGGGTGGGGTGGGTTAAGATAGGGTTTGTGTAGCCCTGGCTGTCCTGGAACTTCTGTAGACCAAGCTGGCCTTGAACTCAGAAATCCACTTGCCTCTGCCTCCCAAGTTCTGGGATTAAAGGCGTGCACCACCACTGCCCGTCTCCAGTATTTCTTTAAGGGAATTACTTAAGTCTTTCTTGAAGCCCTCTATCAACATCCTGAGATATGATATTAAATCAAACTCTTGCTTTTCTGGTATGTTGGGGTATCTGAGACTTGCTGTGATAGGAGAACTGGGTTCTGATATTGGCATGTGGCCTTGGTTTCTGTTGGTAGGGTTCTTATGCTTGCCTTTTGCGATCTGGTGCTAGTTGGTATTCTTGTCTCTGGCTGGAGTTTGTTCCTCTTGTGGGCCTGTAAGTCTGTGTCCTTAGTCCTCTGAGCTCAAAAGTGAAAGCACTGCTGAGAGATCTCTTTCTCCTGGAAGGCTATGCACAGAAGACTGTGGAGTGTCCAGGCTCCCTAGTGCAAATGGCAGTGAGCTAGAAGAATTCCTTCCCAACTGCTCCACTGATCTTAGGCCCTGTGTGCTCTTAGCTGGTTTCCATCCAGAGAGAAGATGGAGATCTCACCTCTGTACTCAAAAGTGAAAGCCTGCTCCATGACACGGTTTTTAAAGCTGGATTAGTTAGCTGAGCAATATAGGCAACTGTAGGGCATAATGTATAGGGGATCTTAGATTTTCTATATGTTATAAACACAGACAAACCTTACCCTAGATTCTGGTATTTCTAATATCTTGGAGTATCCAAGGCACTTTCTACTTCACAGCTTCTTGATCCAGTGTCAGGATTTCATACATGATCTTCTGGGCTCATCCAAAAGTCACTTAATAATCTCTTTCCTCTGTACACTTTAGGCTCTGAATAACTAGACTCTACTGGTGGTGATCCTATTGCACTGCCATTGCAATACACTTGGGTCTTCCACTACAACTAGGCTTCAAGAAAAGCCTCTCATAGGCTGCCTTCATGGTTCTTACCCACCAATTCCTTGCATGATCTTTTCAGTCCTGAACCATCAACTGCAACTGAGGGTGCACCTTCATCCATGGCCTTCCCTGGACTCTTACAGTGCCAAGCCTCAGCTTCTCTGCATGACCTCTTCATAACTTCAAAACCAGTACCACCTGAGTGAACTTAAACATTACCAAGTCCAGCTGTAGCACGAGGTATAACTTTGGCTATTTCTGGAACTCAGCTTCTTTGTGCTCTCAGAAAAACGTGTCCCAAGAGCTTTCTTCTAAGTGATTCAGGTCTCTTCTTCATAACCACTAATTTCTTAGCTCCCAGTAGTTCTTTCTATTTTTGACTCTAAATCCAAAGCCACATGGCCAAAGATGCTGAGTCCTACTGCTTGCTGGAGCTGGAACATTGCCCCTTGTTCTGTTTCATTATCATCAGTTTCTTTTCTTTCCTCTCCTTCACTGCCTAAGCTTGACTATTCAGGAATTTCCTTTATAGATTGACCTTAAACTCAGAAATCTGCATGGCTCTGTTTCCTGAATGCTGGGATTAAAAGTGTGTACCACTATGATTGGACTTAAGCTTTTCATCACCTAGAACTCTCATAGGAAAGTTTAACCTTGAACTCAGCTGTCTGCTGCCTTTGTCTCTTAGGATTAAAGGTGTGTAGGACCATGCCAGGGTTTAAGATTTTCATGGCCCCTATTTTTCAAGATAAGGATAAAGAACTGTGCCCCCCCCCATTTCTGTATGGTAGTTCATTCCAGATTAAAAGTCCAAATGAAAAAAAAAATTAACTAAGTAATAGGAATTGCAAACATAAACAATAAGCCTAACTGGGCTGAATCATGCCCTGAGGTCCCCATTTCCTTAATCTGATTATCTCCTTGAACAAGGGATTTAGATCCATTCCATTTCATAATGTCCCATTAATTCTTGAACCATACATTTTGTATATTTTCCTTTCTAAGATTGCTATATTTAATCAAAATGCTCCTCATAAGTGGGAACCACAATATGCAACCTAAATGTGGTTGAGTATGAATAAAGTTTCACCTTAGCCTCAGACAAAATCTTCCTCCTAGGGCAAAAAGCAGCCAAAGACTTCACCACAATATAACAAAAACAATCTCTAGGAAGCATACTGAAATTCCTCTCCTCTGAAATCTCTTGATCCAGGACCCAGAGTTTAAAATCACCATTAGCACCAATGTCTTCCATATTCATTCTAGTTTGTCTCATTAAACCCCACTTAACACATTCCACTACTTTCTAAACTCCCAAGATCCACCTTCATCCAACAAAATTATGACCAGGCATATAACAGCAACACACAAGTCCCTGGTACCAGCTTCTGCTTAGTTAGGGTTTTATTGCCATGAAGAAGTGAAGAGAGATAACTCTTTTAAGGAATAACAATTAATTGGAGCTGCCTTACAGGTTCAGAGCTGCAGTTTTATTATCATTGCAGTGTTGAGGTAAGAATGGCATTGGTGGAAATGAGAATTCTACATCTTGTTCTGAAAGCCAATAGAAGAGCAGCTTCCAGGAAGAAGAAAGGTCTCAAAGCTCATGCCCAAATGACACACTTCCCAACAATGCCACACCTATTCCAACAAGTTCACATCTCCTAATTGTACCACTCTCTGGATCAAACATAATCAAACCACCATAAATAAATAACTTATCTGTGAAACCAGACCCACTGCTACTGAGTGTAGTTAAGTAGTTTCTACTTAAACGCAAAGCCCACTTCACAAAATTAAATATTTCTCTTATTAAGTGGACCAAAACCCTGTGCTGTCTTGGTCATAGGTTTTTGGGAAAACATACTCATAATAATTATTATTTTGCTAAAAGATATAGTAATAAAGTGATCAATGAATTCTTACTTTATACCCATATATTGGTCTACTTCTCAACTTTGAGTAGACAACATTCTTATTGTAATGATTAACACAGAGACACAAAAATAGTTAAAGTGAGATGTGAAATACTCAGCTCTAAATTGCACATTTGTTGCATAGCCCTACTCTCCCCTCTCCCCTCACTCCTTTCTGCTCTCTCATCATCTCTCTTCTGAATTCTGGTGCCATTATAGAACAGAGGATAACAAACATTAAGAAGATTAAGAAGCAATTGTCTGCAACTAACACAGGGTTTCTTTTTTTTTTCTTTTTTGTTTTTTGTTTTTTTTTTTGTTTGTTTGTTTTTGTTTTTGTTTTTGGATTTGGTTTTTTCGAGACAGGGTTTCTCTGTATAGCCTTGGCTGTCCTGGAACTCACTCGGTAGACCAGGCTGGCCTCGAACTCAGAAATCTGCCTGCCTCTGCCTCCCAGAGTGCTGGGATTACAGGAGTGCGCCACCACCGCCCGGCTAACACAGGTTTTCTTGTTGGAGATAGCTGGGGTATGGAATGCTCAAACTCACAGTGCTATGACAAATGCATAATTTCTGTGCAAGCTAGTCAAAATCACAGTATAGATGAGGGAGGAGTTATGAGAAAGTGATTGGTTACTAAGATAAGTGAGATACAATTTTCTATGGCGATAGGAACTTTAAGAAGGTCCTTGTTCTTCAGTGAACGGTCCCACAAAAATGCATAGGCTACACTGAGTCTACTCAGAAGTTTTAAAATGAGGACATCAGTTGGTTGTCCAGTGCTAAAGGGATAGCACTGAAAATATACATTAAAGTAATATTAAATGGGCTAGGCAGGTTATATCCAGAAATATATTTACTTATATGTGTGCATGCAGTAACAAGAATTTAAAAAGAGGGTGTGAAGTTGAATAGTAGAAAAGTATATATATATATATATATATATATATATATATATATATATAATTATTTGGAGAAAGAAATGTAATAGCATAAAAATTTCAAAAACCAACAAATACAGTTGTTAAAGAAAATTATAGGGAGAGATGTGAATAAACTGAAGGAAAAAAATTATTGATCAAAATGTGCAAATATAAATTCTAAAATAGTACAAATATTGAAAATAAACTTATAAAGTTTTGTTAGTTTTAACAACTACTAATTAAACTACAAAATATATCTAGTGAGACCAATGTTTTACTAAACAAATACTTTAAAGTCAAAAAGTTAATGTTAAAATGTTTTTACTATTTTTGTTAAATGTTAACAATGTTTTTACTATTTTTTAAAAAGTTTTAATTTAGCATGTGGAATGTAATATTGAAGGTGATCTTACATGCAATAATAGATTTTAATTTTTCTTTATACTCAATATATCCAAAAAAGTGAAAAATAATAAAATTTAAATTGTAATCAGTGAATTAATCTGTAAACAGTTTCCTAATGTTATCTGTAAATGTTAATGGTAAATTATAGTTTCTAAAACAGGATTCTGTGTTTATCTGTCTTCTGCCTGGATAGTTGAAGGCTTTAAGGTTTTGGACACTTTTGAATCTAATTAGTGAGCTTCTTATATTTCATGGATATAATTTGAAAATAAATCTTAGAAGAGGACAACCAGGGACTTCTTCAAAGTGGAGTAGTTGGTACCTCAAGTCTCTTGGCTTTCAAGTCCACAGGAGAAGCCCAGTTGATTATTTCATCTACTGTTTCTACTGTTAGTTTATATCACAATTTCAGAAAGTAGAGATTAGCAAATGTCCAATTTTATAAGGAATCATCAGATAAATTGACAGTTTATTTACTATGTGTCATGAAGAAAGCTATTCTCACATGTAGAGCTATGTAATGTCTTTACTTCCAAGACTGTATAGAGTAAAATTATCAGTGATAAGACATTAAAGGGTAGGAGGGACTTGATAGGGAGAGAAGAGGGAAAAGGAGAAAAGAGAGGGAAAAATCAGGTATGTGAGAAGATGGACGAGATGTACAGAGGGTAAGGAAATTGAACAGAGGTGTGTAGCAATTGGGAATTGGGAACTGTGGGTAGCAACCAGAAGGTCCCAGAGGCCAGGAAAGCAAGAGACTCCCAGGACCCCAATGGGATGACATTAGCTGAAATACCCCAAAAATGGGCAAGAGAGCCTGTAGAGACCATATTCACATAGGTATGTGAGCCCCCAGCACAGTTGAAGAATGGGGCCACCTACCCATCTCCAAAATTTTAACTCAAAATTTCTCCTGTCTAAAGAAAATGCACAGACAAAGAGTGATGGCCTTTAGAAAAGCCATCCAGATACTGACTGCCCCAACTTGGGATCCATCCCACATGCAGACACCAATCCAGACACTATTACTGATGCCAAGAAATGCTTGCTGACAGGAGCCTGATACAGCTCTCTCCTGAGAGGCTCTGAGAGATCCTGACCAATACAGATGCAGATGCTTGCAGCCAAACCTCAGACTGAGCACAGGGACGCCAGTGGAAGAGTTAGGGGAAGGACTGAAGGAGCTGAAGGGGCCTTATTCGGCATTGGGAAGAGTAGGGCCTTGGTTCTGTGACGTCTAGATGCCCCAGTGTTGAGGAATGTGAGTGCAGTGAGGGGCGAGTGGTTGGGTGGGTAGGTAGGGAAGCACCCTCATAGAAGCAGTGTAAGGGGGTATGGGATAGGGGGGGGGTTGCAAAGTGGAAATTGGAGAAGGGAATAGCATTTGAAATGTAAATAAATAAAATATCCAATTAAAAACAAAATAAAACAAAAAAGATAGTATAAAAGTAAAAGCTGATATAACATACAGAAATAAGATAGAATTGTCTCACAACAGGCAGACCGGTCATATTCCCTTGATTTGTTACTGTGTTTAGTATCATACCACATTTCATACATGATTTCGCTTATTATTATTATTTGACTGAACATTTAGTATACCAATATTAATACCAAGTTGGATTTATAGTTTCTTGCACCCTAACAAGGAACCATGTTTCAGAAGCATCTATATGAGTCCTGTATATATCATTACTGAAATTTTATGTAGAAATATGTTAATTAATATAGCATTTAAGTAGTTTTGGTGTGGATCTTGTTTAAATACACGATTTACTAAAAACATTGTACCATTAAACTTCTTACATGCAGTAATATAATAACATAGTATTGTGTGGAAAAAAGATTTTTTTTTCAGAGTGGGATATTAGAATGTGCTTTTCACTAATTATAAAAATGGATTTTGCAAACTCAAATGACTTAATGAAATTCGGTTACATCTTCATCATGTACCATGATGAAGGCCAGTATTTAAAAGAATTGTGGTGCTTCACTATCTCTGAAAACAGGAACAAAGTAAGGCCCTTCCTTAGGCTACAAGAAATGATCATGTGATCATCTCACTTCTTGCATTTTGTACATGTGGATTTGTCAGAATCTGATCTAAAAATATCTTGCTTTATAATTTGTCATCTGAGTGCAGTGTGGGAAAAGAGTTATGCAAGTTACCTTCCTTCTAAGATTATATTAATTAACTGAAGGACCCGACTGGTATTACATGACTGATCTTTAGGTGAGTTTATAATCTCCAGGGTAAACTAGTAAATGATTACCTGGTTTGGACTGGTAAGGGAATTTGGCATCTTGACAATTTCAGTTCTGTAAGTACTTTCACTGTGTCCTACTAAAGCTATTAAAGTGACACCATTGATCAGGGACTTGAAAAGATTTGTGCATAATTGGCTTTCAAGGGCCAGTAAAAGCCAACTCCAGTGAGAGCAGATTGTGTGTAATCTCTCTCTCTCTCTCTCTCTCTCTCTCTCTCTCTCTCTCTCTCTCTCTCTCTCTCTCTCTCTCTTTCTCTCTTTTCTTGGAAGCTGAATATAATGAGTGAAATTTTTCACTTCATTGGAGAATTATAATTCTTGCATTTTAGAGATAAATCAGTAATTGGATTAATATTAGAGACATTAAGTTATATGGCAATTTAAAATTAACCCTTTCGCTATTTGAATTTTTATCATGAAATTTTGAAATCCTATTGAAATTGTCCAGTATATTTTCTAATTTTACTTTCATGGTAAAACAGTATAAGATAGAAAAATAGAAAAGATAACATAATACATTGCAACAGATATATAAGACCCAGTTTAAAAAACAGAAACCAGTACTGATTCTGAAGGAGGCAATTTTAGTAGAAAAAGTAGTGACTCAGAAACTGTTCTGTGAGTCCCCTGAACAAAACACATTAACTTCTTGTTAATTCGAGATCTTTATGTGTCTGTCACTGTCATGGGTGCAAAGTGCTTGATGGCTACAGTCTGCAATACAGACTGACACTCTCTGCAGCAGCAGTCAAGAGTGAGTTATTCCAGTTGGCATTAGTGCGCCTGGGAAATTTACCTTCAAATGCATTGTATTCCATTTCACAGTCATGATACACTACACTGCACTTGCTTCCTCAAAGCTAGCATACTGGTACTATGTGGAGGCTGTGAGTCTGACTCTCAACCACTCTTTCAAACACCAGTAACAAAATGAGAAAAATATAAAACTTAGTAACTTCTCATGAGAATAGAAACACAAATATTGTGGAATAGAAAACTATATTCTTATATATTAGTAAAGATTCTCTTCTGTTTTGTTACAATTATATTTATGTTACCTCTGATGCCTAAAATTCTTAGGAGAAAAAAGTTACCCCATTATTTATATTTCACTACAAAGAAAGTATGGTTGTTGTTATGATAGAATCATATGAGACACTAAAAATATAATTAGTAAATTAGTTAAAATCCCTGACTTTATGGTTAATGAAAGAAAATACTTTCTTCAATAGTTAAAAGTCCATGCTCTATTTAAGGCATGGTAGTTCATACTTGTGTTACCAGCAGATGGCAAGTAGAGGAGGAAGGATTTAGATCTCCATCCCAGTTGGAGCTGTAGAGTGAGTTCCTAGGAAGTTTTTGATGCAATTATCTAAGAAAAGAAAAATACATACTTAAAATATAATTTCTTACACTAAGTCTGTCTTTCTTCTTTCTGTCTCATCTACAATCATATGTGTGTACATATGAAACATACAATAGGATATGAATCAATATATGCATTAATATCATATAAAATTCATATGTGTGTATATTTGTATTTGTATATTTTTTGTTCTCTAAGTAATACGCAATAAATTCTTATAATACCAAGTTGGCTAGCAGGTTTCAAAGAGTGGATGACTATTTTCAAATCATATATAGAATTCTAAAGATGTTAAGTACTTTATATTCATCATTAAAAAACAACAACTTTCCAGCATTCCTCAGGATCTTAGTGAGAAATGACGCCTAAGGAAGTTAGAGACCCATGTTACTGTATGTATGTAATCAATATAATCAATGACATTCCCAACTTGACACAGGATTGCATATCTTTTTGCCAGGGCTGGTAGTATAAACTGTGGCTTTTACCACTGAATTTTAATATTACAGCTCTTTAGTTACTAACCAAAGTAAATTCACAGGAATATCGCCTATGAAATAGGCATTATCCTGAGTTTATTTCCAAATTCCAGTAGCTAAATAACCCAGTGGAGATATTTCATGGTGTAACACCGACATAAAAACTGTACAACAAAAATCACCCAACAGCAGGCTTTCCCAAAGCTTTATGAGAGGGAATCCCTTAACTGTGCAATCCAAATCTTGAAGGACACCATATCAATATCTCCCAGACTTTTTAGTAACTAGACCCTTAATACACCATTTATAAATTTTGGCCCAATGAAGATGAGGAAAAACTTACTTTTAGATCAGAAATCTAAGAATTTTTCAATTTATCTTATTAAAGTTGAATTCAGTTGTGCTATATTTCTCTGTTCTATTGAGTTATTTGAAGATACTGTTCACTTTTTAAATGTTTTTTTTCAATATAGTTTTCACATTGATAATTTTAAGTTTCTTTATCCCAATGAACTATGGAATTGATACTAACTAATTCACCCTTTTCTAAAGCAGGAATTATTTGTCTTCCAGGATTTTCACTGGTACCACCCAGATTTGCCCAAACAAATGTAGACTACTTTTCAATTAATGATATATACTGATAGACATTTTATTGTTTTGGTCAATTAACATGTATGTGGATGAACATCTTACTGCAGGAAAACATGGGAACAAGCAAGTATAGAAACTTGAGCAACAAGCTGGTTGATCACAATGGAGAGTCGACCCAAGACATACTTTTTTCTTTTTAAATATTTTTATTTTCTATATTCTTTGTTTACATTCCAAATGATTTCCCCTTTCCCGGATCCCCAGTCCCCATATGTCCCATAAACCTTCTCTCCATCCATTCTTCGATCACCTCCCTCCTTTTTCTCTGTCCTTATATTCCCCTCCAATGCTAGGTCAATCCTTTCCAGGATCAGGAGCCTCTCCATACTATCTCATGGGAGTCATTTATTATGCGATTTGTGCCTTGGGTATTCAGGGCTTCTGGGCTAATTAATATCCACTTATAAGAGATTGCATTCCATGTGTATTCTTTTGTGATAGGGTTACCTCACTTAGGATGATATTTTCCAGATCAAACCATTTGCCTAAAAATGTTGTGAATTCATTGTTTCTAATTGCTGAGTAGTATTCCATTGTGCAAATATTCCACATTTTCTGTATCCATTCCTCCTTTGAGGGACATCTGGGTTTTTTCCAGCTTCTGGCTATTATAAATAAGGCTGTTATGAACATAATGGAGCATGTGTCTTTATTGCATGCTGGGGAATCCTTTGGTTATATGCTCAGGAGAGGTATAGCAGAAGTGTCATGTCCAGTTTTCTGAGGAACTGCCAGACTGATTTCCACAGTGGTTGTACCATCTTACAGCCCCATCAGCAGTGGAGGAGTGTTCCTCTTTCTCCACATCCTCGCCAACACCTGCTCTCTCCTGAGTTTTTTACTTTAGCCATTCTGACTGGTGTGAGGTGAAATCTCAGGGTTGTTTTGATCTACATTTCCCTAATGACTAATGATGTTGAGCACTTCTTAAAGTGCCTCTCGGCCATCTGAATTTCTTCAAGTGAAAATTCTTTGTTTAGATCTGTACCCCATTTTTAATAGGGTTATTTGGTTCCCTGGAGTCTAACTTCTTGAGTTCTTTGTATATATTGGATATTAGCCCTGTATCAGATGTAGGATTGGTGAATATCCTTTCCCAATTTGATGGGTGCCATTTTGTCCTTTTAACAGTGTCCTTTGCCTTACAGAAACTTTGTAATTTTATGAGGTCCCATTTGTCAATTCTTGATCTTAGAGCATAAGCTATTGGTGATCTGTTCAGGAACATTTCCCCTGTGCCCATGTCCTCAAGGGTCTTCCCGAGTTTCTTTTCTATTAGTTTCAGTGTGTCTGGTTTTACATGGAGGTCCTTGATCCACTTGGAGTGAAGTTTAGTACATAGAGATAAGAATGGATCTTATTTGCATTGTTCTGCATGCTGACCTCCAATTGAACCAGCACCATCTGTTGAAAAGGCTATCTTTTTTCCACTGGATGTTTTCGGCTCCTTTGTCAAAGATCAAGTGGCCATAGGTGTGTGGATTCATTTCTGGAACTTCAATTCTATTCCATTGGTCCACTTGTCTGTCACTATGCCAATACCACGCAGTTTTTAACACTCTTGCTCTGTAGTATTGCTTGAAGTCAGGGATAGTGATTCCCCCAGAATTTCTTTTGTTGTTGAGAATAGTTTTAGCTATCCTGGGTTTTTTGTTATTCCAGATGTATTTGAGAATAGCTTTTTCTAGCTCTGTGAAGAACTGACTTGGAATTTTAATGGGGATTGCATTGAATCTGTAGATTGCTTTTGGCAAGATGGCCATTTTAACTATATTAATCCTGCCAATCCACGAGCATGGCAGATTTTTCCATTTTCTGAGGTCTTCTTGGATTTCTTTCTTCAGAGACCCGAAGTTCTTGTCCTATAGAACTTTCACTTGTTTGGTTAGAGTCACACCAAGATACTTTATATTGCTTGTGGCTATTTTGAAGGGTGTCATTTCCCTAACTTCTTTCTCAGCCTGCTTATCCTTTGAGTATAGGAAGGCAACTGATTTACTTGAGTTGATTTTATAACCAGCCACTTTGCTGAAGTTGTTTATCAGCTGTAGGAGTTCTCTGATGGAGGTTTTCGTGTCACTTAAGTAGACTATCACGTCACCTGCAAATAGTGATAATTTGACTTCTTCCTTTCCAATTTGTATCTCCTTGACTGACTTATGTTGTCTAATTGCTCTAGCTAGAACTTCAAGTACTATATTAAAAAGATATGGAGAGAGAGGACAGCCTTGTCTAGTCCCTGAGTTTAGTGGGATTACTTCAAGTTTCTCTCCATTTAGTTTGATGTTGGCTACTGGTTTGCTGTATATTGCTTTAACGATGTTTAGGTCTGAGCCTTGAATTCCTGTTCTTTCTAAGACTTTTAGTATGAAAGGATACTGATTTTTGTCAAGTGCTTTTTCTGCATCTAATGAGATGATCATATGGGGTTTTTTTCCTTTGAGTTTGTTTATATAGTGGATAGCATTGATGGATTTCCTTATATTGAACCATCCCTGCATCCCGGGGATGAAGCCTACTTGATCATGGTGGATGATCGTTTTGATGTGTTCTTGGATTCAGTTGGAGAGAATTTTATTAAGTACATTTGCATCAATATTCATAACAGAAATTGGCCTGAAGTTTTCTTTCTTTGTTGGATCTTTGTGTGGTTTTGGTATCAGTGTAATTGTGGCTTCATAGAATGAGTTGGGTGGAGTTCCTTCTGTTTCTATTTTGTGGAATAGTTTGAAGAGTATTGGTGTTAGGTCTTCTATGAAGGTCTGATAGAATTCTGCACTGAAGCCATCTGGTCCCATGGTTTTTTTGGTTGGGAGACTTTCTATGACCCTTTTTATTTCTTCGGGTGTTATGGGACTGTTTAGATGATATATTTGATCCTGATTTAGTTTTGGTGTCGGATATCTGTCTAGGAAACTGTCCATTTCCTCCAGATTCTCCAGTTGTGTTGAGTATAGGCTTTTGTACTAAGATCTAATGATTTTTTGAATTTCCTCAGTATCTGTTGTTATATCTCCCTTTTCATTTCTAAGTTTGCTAATCTGAATACTGTCTTTGTGCCCTTTGGTTAGTCTGGCTAAGGGTTTATCTATCTTGTTGATTTTCTCAAAGAACCAACTCCTGGTTTTGTTGATTCTTTGTATGGTTCTCTTTGTTTCTACTTGATTGATTTCAGCCTTGAGTTGATGATTTCCTGCCTTCTACTCCTCCTGGGTGAAATAGCTTATTTTTGCTCCAGGGCTTTCAGGTGTGTCATTAAGCTCTTAGTGTATGCTCTCTCCATTTTCTTTTTGGAGGCAGTCAGGGCTATAAATTTTCCTCTTAGCACTGCTTTTATTGTGTCCTATAGATTTGGGTATGTTGTGTCTTCGTTTTCAGTAAGTTCTAAAAAGTCTAATTTCTTTCTTTATTTCTTCCTTGACCAAGGTATCATTGAGTAGAATATTGTTCAATTTCCATGTATATGTGGGATTTCTGTTGTTTTTGTTGCTATTGAAGACCACTTTTAATCCTTAGTGATCTGATAGGAGGCATGGGATTAGTTTGATCTTCTTATATTTGTTGAGGTCTGTCTTGTGACCAATTATATGGTCGATTTTGGAGAAGGAATCATGAGGTGCTGAGAAAAAGGTATATTCTTTTCCTTAGGATAGAATGTTCTATATATATCTGTTAAATCTAATTGGTCCAATGTTTCAATTAGCTTCACTGTGTCCCTGTTCAGTTTCTGTTTTCCTGATCATTCCATTGAGGAAAGTGCAGTGTTGAACTCACCCACAATTATTGTGTTAGGTGAAATGTGTGCTTTGAGCTTTAATAAAGTTTCTTTTATGAATGAGGATGCCCTTGCATTTGGAGCATAGATGTTCAGGATTGATAGTTCTTCTTGTTGTATTTTTCCTTTGACCAGCAAGAAGTGTCCCTCAGAGTCTCTTTTGATGACTTTGGGTTGAAAGTCAATTTTATCTTATATTAGAATGGCTTCTCCAGCTTTTTCCCTGAGACCATTTGATTGTAAAATTGTTTTCCAGCCTTTTACTCTAAGGTAGTGTTTGTCTTTGACACTGAGGTGTGTTTCCTGTATGCAGCAAAAGATAGTGTCCTGTTTGCATATCCAATCTGTTAGTCTATGTCTTTTTATTGGGTCATTGAGTCCATTAATGTTAAGAGATATTAAGGAATAGTGATTATTACTTCCTGTCATTTTTGATGTTATTTTTAAAATTTGATTGGTTAACTTCTTTTGGGTTTGATGAAAGAAGGTTACTATCTTGCTTTTTCCAAGGTGAAGATTCCCTCTTTGTATTGCTGTTTTCCTCCTATTATCCTTTGTTGGGCTGGTTTTGTGGATAGATATTGGGTAAACTTGGTTATGTTATGGAATATCTTAGTTTCTCCATCTATGGTGATTGAGAGTTTTGCTGGGTATAGTAGTATTGGCTGGCATTTGTGTTCTCTTAGAGTCTGCATGAGATCTGCCTAGGATCTTCTAACTTTCACACTCTCAGGTGAGAAGTCTGCTGTGATTCTGATAGGTCTTCCTTTATATGTTACTTGGCCTTTTTCTCTTACTGCCTTTAATATTCTTTCTTTGTATAGTACATTTGGGCTTTTGATTACTATGTGATGGGAGGTAGTTCTTTTCTGGTCCAGTATGTTTGGAGTTCTGTAGGCTTCTTGTATATTCATGGGCATCTCTCTCTTTAGGTTAAAGAAGTTCTCTTCCATAATTTTATTGAAGATATTTGTTGGCCCTTTAAGTTGTAAATCTTCACTCTCATCTATGCCTATAATCCTTAGGTTTGGTCTTCTCATTGTGTCCTGGATTTCCTGGATGTTTTGGGTTATAAGCTTTTTGCATTTTGCATTTTCTTTAACTGTTGAGTCCATGGTTTCTATGGTATCTTCAGCAACTGAGATTCTTTTTTCTATCTCTTGTATTCTGTTGTTGATATTTGCATCTATGTCCCCTGATTTCTTCCCAAGGTTTTCTATCTCCAAAGTTGTCTCCCTTTGAGGTTTCTTAGTTGTTTCTACTTCTGATTTTAGATCCTGGATGGTTTTGCTTAGCTCCTTCACTTGCTTGTTTGTGCTTTCCTGTAATTCTTTAAGAGATTTTTGTGTTTCCTCTTTCATGACCTCAGCCTGTTGACCAAAGTTCTCCTGTATTTCTTTAAGTGATTTTTGCGTTTCTTCCATATTGGCTTTTATATTCTCCTGAATTTCTTTCAATGATTTTTGTGTTTCCCTTGTAAGGGCTTCTAACTATTGATTCATTTTCTCCTGAACTTCTTTAAGTATGTCCTTCATGCGTTCCTCTACCAGCATCATGACCAGTGATTTTAAATCCAAATCTTGTTTTTCTGGTGTGATGGGGTATCTAGGACATGCTGTTAAAGGAGAATTGGTTTCAGATGCTGCCATATTGCCTTGATTTCTGTTAGTGACGTTCCTGCATTTGCCTTTTGCCATCTAGTTCTCACTGGTGTTAGTTGGTCTTGTCAAAACTGGACTCACCAGTGCAAGCTGCCTCTTCCCAGGTGGCCTCTTGTGTACAGCTGACCTCCTGCACTGCCTGCAGACAGGGTGCTGTGGCCCAGGCTGTTCAGATCCTGAAAGAGACACCTGAACGTTCTTGCTGGGACCTGCTGGACTCACCAGAGCACACTGACTCCTCCCAGCCGGCCTCCTGGGTGCCCCTCTGACCTCCTGCAGGACCTGGAGATGTGTTGTTGCAGCCCCGGATGTTCTGGATCCCGAAGCAGAGATCTGAAGGCTCCTGCCAGAGGCCTCAGGACTTGAACCTAAGCTCAGTGCAGCTGGAGCAAGCTGTGCGCTCCCAGTCTGCCTCCGGGTGCATACCAGGCCTCTTGCTCTTCTTGGAAAGCGAGTGCTGTGGCCCAGGATGTTCAGATCCCGAAGCATATACCTGAAGGCTCCTGCCTGGGCCTGCTGGACTCACCAGAACACACTGACTCCTCCTAGCTGGCCTCCTGGGTGCCCCCTCTGGCCTCTTGCAGGACCTAGAGATGTGGTGTTGTGCCCAGGCTGTTCTGGATCCCGAAGCAGAGATCTGAAGGCTCCTGCCAGAGGCCTCAGTACTGGAACCTCAAGTCACATACTTTTATAGCAAGGCTCTCCAAAGATCCCAACATTTTGTGACTAATTGTTCAAATATATGATCCCACTGGCCATATTGTACTCAAAATATTATATTGCTTGTCCTGGCACTCAGAGACTTGTGGCCATATGGAAATGCAAAACGCATTTAGTCTAAGTTGAAAAGTTCCCATATTCCCTTATTATCAGCATCTTAAATCAGCATCTTAAAGGCACAACGTGTCTTTTAAGATGGAAGTAAGGACAAAATGCAAGTCTTCATACAATAAAAAACAACAAATTACATAGTTCCAAATATGGAAGCAGAGAAGTTACAATACTGTTCCAGAAGAAGGAGATTTAAGCACAAAGACAAAATATCAGAGCAAAGGAAGACTAGAACCAACCAAGGAAAACTGCAAATACTGTATCTCTGTCAATGTACAATATCAAGTAACTTAGATAACTCCTTCTTTTAGCTTTTCTGACTCTTCTCTTCATAGAGTTTTCCACTTCCTGTGAAGCAGATATTTCATGACTCTGGAACTTAACATTTTGGCATCTCCAACACAATCCAGGTTTCACCTTCGCAGCCTCCCTCAATACAGTATTCATGTATGAAATTATCAAAAACTAAAAGTTAAATTATAAAGGAAAGCTGTTTGCAATGTACTGCAGCATAAATTTGTGTATGTGACTGCTTCTTGAATTACCTGCCTTTAGTGAATTCTACTTTTGTGTCCACATTGAAACATATTCCTCTATAAAGACAATTCCATAGCTTAGTATATTGTACTATCATTTCTGAATAGGTTATATCTGGTCTTGAATACTGTAATTAATTAGTTGTAAAATTAAGAATTAGCCAAAGAATGAGTTCAGGAAAATGAACATTTTATTCACACTACTTTGAAACTGCTACCATGACATAAAATTAACCAAAAGCTAAAATGACACCAGTTGGACATATTGATTCCTTGGTTTCTGTGTGATTAATATATGTTCCTTGAATTTTAGCTTTTTGGAGTGATTACAAAAAGACATGGAGAGGATGATCGGAAAACAATATAGAAGAAGAGGAAAGATAAGAATAATAAAGGATATTAATGTTGTTTCAAAATGTCAATTTAAGAAAAAGTATCCATGAATTTAAAATGGTCAGGAGGACCTTTAATGTAGATACAGTATGCATACTTCAAAAGCATACATTAATTTAATATGAATAGAAATAGCAAGTTGTAGCCAACACTGTTAATGCTCAAATCTGAATGTCATTTTCACCATTTTTGAGGATGACAATCCAGTTCCTATTTTTGCCAGATGAAAGCTCCTAAACTCCTCTTTTTACAGAGTGTGCATTATTTTTTTATGTCAGCTTCACACATGTTAGAATCATTTGTTTAGAGGGACTATCAAATGAGAAAATGCCCCTACGACTGAGTTGAGATTGGCCTATAGGTAAATCTTTAATACATTTTTTAAAACAGTGATTTATGCGGGAGTGTCCAATCCAAAGTCATTTTTGCCACTCTGAGCTGGTGTTCCTTAGCTCTGTAGGAAAGCAAGCTAAACAAGCCAAGGGAGAACAACCCAGTAAGCCCCACTATTCCATGGCCTCTGCTTTTGCTCCTGCCTTCAGGTTCCTGCCATGTTTGTGTTCCTACCCTAACTTTCTTTAGGGATGCTATGTGATAGAGAATCATAAGCTCAAATAAATGTTATCTGGGAAAATTATGTTAATTCATTGTGTTTCATCATAGCAATAGAAACCTAACTAAGATATAGAGTGATTCTAACTTCACCATGGTGTGAATCTTAGATGTTACATATACATTTTTTCTCTAAAAGTTTCAATTCACATAGCATAGTTATTCCATAGATTTTATTTTTAGTATTTTACACATTTCAATTTCTGAGTGTGAGTATGAAGAATAAATATCCAGTTTTTAAACAAAATGACAAGAAAAGCAACAATGGAAATTTTCTCAGTGATAGTTTCATCAAGATACTAGTTTTGATGAAATTAGGAGTTCCACTGATAAATATGAGCCAAATATCTGGAAGTTCTGGTGATAAATAATCATAAAAGGTAAAAATAGCACTGTTTTAAACATAAAGATTTGAAGCATACTCTGTATAATTTTCCAAAATTGAAGTCCATTATTTTGTGAACCTTAAAACTGAATAATGTCTGAAAGAAATAAATTCAAAAGCTAATGTCTCCTAGGATTGTCTGTGATTATATAGTTTATTAATAAAATATTTAATTAACACCCATGTTACCACTTTCACATATTCATACACATCACTTTTAAAAATCACTATCATAAGAACAAAAACAATGACTTATTATTTTTTATTTAACATAATGTGGTATATTCCTTCTATTAGCTAGTAAACTGTGTTTGTTTTTAAATAATTTTAAATGCATGGCTCTCATAACTTCAGATAACAGTTCTATTTGCTGAATTATATCATCTTTATAAAATATCTTCTTTAAACTGCATTCTAGATTAAATTATTTAAGTTTTTTTAACTGTATTTAAATAATATTCCAATAAAACATCTATGATTCCAGGTAGCTTAGTCCAGAATCCATGTTTGAAGTCATATACATATTTTATTTCAATATCTTTAGGACAAAGTACACTTTAAAGACAGTGGTTTTATAGCATGTTGGGCTCATCTGGAATAAAGGAGGTAACCAGACAATACTCGAAGGATATTTCAAATATTTTTTAATGAAAAAAACATCTAGAATAACTGTTGGCATATAGTAGTGATCAATAAGACCCATGTCTGCCTTAGTAATTAAAAAATGATAGAGAACTCTTGTGCTAAGAGAAGAACTTAGCATGGTGACACAAATCCAGTGGTTCTTTTAAAGTATTTTTCTCCAAAAAAGAAACAATTCTTTATACACAAAAATTGGTCTCTTGCTTCACATATTCTCTTATAGAAGTGTGTGTATCAGACTTATGCTGGGCACAAAAAGGAATTTTGTAAGAAATCTTGAGTTTCTGTGATAGCAGAATGTACTTTCCTACTGAGGAAAATAAAAAGACGTTAAATAGCACAACTCTCCTTTAAAGTTTCCGAGGTTAGGAAGCTGGACTAATAAATATTTGAATTGCTGTTCTCCCACCTGGAAGCCAGATTTTTACAGCTTCCCTTATGTGCTTTAAAAGCCAGTATTTTCAGATTTGGGTACTTATCACCTTTTACACTAAGCCTGATGGTCAAGAGGTTCCTACTCATGAATCATTCTAAGAAATGTAATAATATAATTTCTAGCCACATGCATGCACATTGGATATGCTTTTTCTCTGTTAAAAATATATTCATCACAACAAAATATTGTAAAGAGGAAGTAGCACCTAATAGAAATATTAATCTATACACATAAAGGTTCCAGATAAAGTTAGCTAAATATTAACATCTTTACATTACCTACAATTATGTTAGTAGTATTAATAATTTAAACTGTTTCTATTTGTTCAATGAAAGCCTTATTAAATTCATATCTCATTTTTGTATAAGAGTTTGCTATGAGCCACACACTTTTCTTAGAATAATAAACTTTAGTAGATATTATCTCCTATAATAGTCTTTATGATGACAACAAAATAGCAAATTTAAGACAAAAGCAATTTATTAGAAAAATATTAAAGCAATAAAGCAAAAGAACTCACCAGTTAGGTATGTTTACAAAAATAGGGGAACTAATTTCCAACCTTCCCACTTGCCTGATTGATATTCTAAGGTAAACTATGGGCCAAGTAAATGCGGTGTGTAGACTGCAGAACAGCCCTAAGAGGTAAAGAGGTGACAGTGGAATTTCAGGAATTCCCAAGAGTCATTAGCGAAGGCTAAAGGTAGAAAGAATTTTACTTTGTTTCAAAAGTCTCAGCATGCACAAGACCAGTGAATAGAATGAGTGGGTCCTAATCTTCACCCCCTAGCCAAGAAGCTACTTAAAATTGATATGTACTAGGAGAGGGAAATTCAGTTTTCTTCAGTCAAATGCCACAGGCATTATCAGTCAACTCCAGGGAAAAGGCAATGCTCAACACAAGACAGATGAACCAATGGATGGATGGAAAACAATTTCTATAATTCATAACAGTAGTGAAGACTGAGCCTTACTGAAGCTTCTGGAACAGTCAAAATATCTGCTTGTGTCCTATGAATCATACACCAGCTGATTCAATGACAGTGTGATGTGGCCCATCATAATCAGCATTATATCTTCATCTGGAGGCTGCTTTCCTTGTCTAGTGGGTTCATTAAGTTTTCAGGCTGGTTTTGTTGCTATGATCTTAGTACACACATGTACTTGAATATTCCAACTTCTTTAAATAAAATTATTGTGGGATATCTTTTTATTTTCAGAAATAAGTTATTTATCATTCTGTGAGTAATAGACCAGGCCAGAGAGATAGAGTTGTTCAATTTCCCACCAAAGAACATACTCATCCTTCCTCTGAGTTTGCAGTCAAAATAAAGTTAAATGCTGGGTGTTATATCAGGGCAAAGCTTAGTTCTGAAAGGAAGTTGCAAATACAATATGAAGTAATTAAGAGAATGGTATATTCTGAATTCACTGTCTATATTGGCCTTATACTCTTGATAATTCTTGTGCATTAGCCTTTCTTTTTATTAATAAAGTAATGTTTAATTGAAACAAATGAACACACTGGTTAACATAAATATCATTGTGCTCCTTCAAAAATGGAGGAATCATTAGGGTGATAATCACTGCTCTAGAGAACCGGGACAAATAAAACTTTGTCTTTCTTAATTGCAGTCTTTATTTCAAATGAAGTTTGAGCTCTGAAGCCAGATAGGTTTTAATATTTCTAAGCAAGTATTACTTTTACAACTAAACCAAAAGTTAATTCACACATCAATATTTTAAGAAATTGAGGATTATGAATGTGAAGAATATAATATCATCATAGGTATGCATGATATAACAAGCATTATATAATGTATAACATAATTACATATTATATCTGATTATGCATTAGCCTTTTAAGAGATGGGATTATTAATAAAAACTATTAAGTGTAACTCTTTTAAAAATCAAATTCCAGATATTTAAACTTACTAAATCTATAATTGAAAATGAAGTGCAGTTGAAAATTGATGTTTTATAATTTTCCATTAGGATAAAAATATGATATATAAAATAATACATAAAAATATTTGGTTGTTTCTCCAAGAACCAAATAACTGGGATCAGGGATCCTATAAACTGTGTTATTTATTTCTCAAACTCTTCTTGGTCAACCTCCTATTACTATCAGATACAAACGCTGATGAAAGTGTATGAAAAACATTGAGCCACAGACTATCCTTGGAAACCTTCACAAATTCATCTCCTCTAAACCAAGTGCGATTGGGACATGATTTGCTGACATGAAACAACACTACAACAAGCTTTGAGTAATTTTTAGGTGTTATGTCAATTAGAAAGCTTGGGGTCACTGATTAAATAGCTAGATGGTACTAATTACAAAACCTTTTGGTGGTAATTAAAAATCTATTTTAATTAATGACAAAATGTTAAAAGGAGTTAGTTATCTCTGCAATTGTAGCATTTTACATAAATTAGCAGCCAAAATCTCCATCTCAGTCTTAATGATTAAAACTTAGCAGGTAGTAAGGTCTTCTTGCATTTACAGATGAAAGTTTTATATAACAGGCAACCAAGGATTTGAAAAACACAGTGCCTTAGTCTTAAACCATGAAATATTAAAATACTTAATAAATGTGTGCAAAATATTTATTTTTTGTTTCTAAATCACATTGGATGCACATAAAAACTTTTCTGTTAATTTGAGTTACTTAAATTACTTACATGAGGTGATTAGTCCTGAATCATAGTATTATTCCTAGTTTACCTTTAATATTACCAATGAGTTCAACATTTCACATATTTATTTTAGATAGAGGGAAAATTTAAAAATAAAATAAACAAGGAGACTTATATAATGATTATATGATTGCATGGAATTTTTAGATGATCAGAAAGATAATATTGATTATCAAAAAATATATGGAATATATACAAAGAGGAAACAAGATTCTTTTAATGCTACACTGAAAGGCATCCTTTCCCAGACTTTATTCTCAGCTTATTTGTCTGTTGTTTGTATACAGAGAGCAAATGGAATTTTTGATTTTAATTTTGTGTCCTGCTATTTTGCTGAAAGTTTCAGAGTGTTGTTATCATGGTCTTTTTTCTTTCTTTTTTTTTTTTGTATAATATAAAATCTTCTCTCAATGAGGACAGTTTGATTTTTTTCATATTTTATTGGTTTGCCCTTAACCTGCTTTCAGCTGCCTTTGTTTTCTAGCTAAGACTTCAAGCACTTTGTTGAACAGAGTCTTGTCATTTTTCTCACTTTAGGTGAAATGCTTTGGGTTTAATCCATTATTATTTTACTATGGTCCTGTTTTGAAGTATCTTAATTATGTTGAGATGTGTGTAGTTGCTTCAGGAGTTTTGTCTTGAAGAGATGTACTTTTGTCAAGGGCCTTTTTGGAATCCAATAAAAAGATTATAGGCTTTTTCTCTTTTAAGGTGGGTTATCTGGTGGATTATGTTTATTGGATTACAGAGATCTAATTAGAAATACCATTTTCCAGATACAAAGGAGTGACACACACACAGGCATATATATATACACACATATACACACTCATCCACACACACACATATATATATGCATGTGTATGTGCATGTACATGTGCATGTGTATGTGTATGTGCATGTGCATGTGTATGTGTATGTGCATGTGCATGTGTATTTGTATGTGCATATGCATGTGCATGTGCATGTGCATGTGTATGTGCATGTGCATGTGTATGTGTATGTGCATGTGCATGTGTATGTGTTTGTGCATGTGCATGTGCATATGTATGTGTATGTGTATATGTATATGTATATATACTATGATAACAAGCATAAGTCCTATAAATGTACAAGAATGAAAACCCCAGGATGGAAGAAGTGGTACAAAGTCCCACTTGTAACCAAGCGGGTATTTGTTAGTGATAGCTGCTAGGAGAGAAAACAAAACAAACCAAAGCAAAGCAAAACAACAACAACAAAAAACAGTTTTCTTTAATAGATTGACATTTGATATTGGGTATATCAACTACACTTCAAGATAGAACCTACAGTTTGTCAGTGTAATAATGGATTCCATTAAAATTATCTTTGGGCTATGTGAGGAGGTTTTATTTGAGAAGGAGAGGGAAAGGAAGGAGAAAGAAATGGACGAGATAGAGGGATAGAGGGAGGTAGGGAAGAAAGGAGAGAGAGAGAGAGAGAGAGAGAGAGAGAGAGAGAGAGAGAGAGAATATAATGTTGATTGGATAAGGAAAAAGGAAAAATCTAGAAGGAGTTGGTGATAAGAGGAAATGTATCATATTATATTATGCAAAATTGTTAAAATTTAAAAATAAAAAGTCAGGAAGATTCCATTCAGAAGCATTACAATGGAGGAGTGAACTCCTTCAAGTAGAAGGCATGTTTGAGGTGTGAAGGAGTTGGAAAGTGTAAACAGCACCTAAGAAGGGCGGACAGCCAAGGTAGTAAAAGCATTATTGCTTATTAATTGGCACACAATGAACTCAGGCACTCAGTAAAACCAAATGAAAGGAACCCCAAATGTATAGATAATTATATTTCAAGGCTATGTTTCTCAGGTTTTCTTTCTTTTTTTTGTTGTTTTTTATTAAATATATTCTTTATGTACATTTCAAATGGTTTCTCAGGGTTTCAAAGATAGTTTTAGGTGGTAAGATAGCAAGAATGGGGCAGAGAAAAGAAAAAAAGGAAAATCCAGTTTTCTATCTAAAAAGAGGAAGGTAAGAATCCCATAATCTGGAAACAGTCAGTCTGAAGTTTTAAAAAGTTGAAGAAAATATTAAGAACTTCTTCGTCAATCCTGCATTCACTTTAACATTCTGTAACACAGGATTTCTCTCTAACAAAAGGAATATGTAAATGCATTGCCCCAATGTAATCTAGAAATTCTCCAGCTCTACACACTTACACATTCCTTGCTGCATTTTTTCTGTTAGATTGTTGTTATTTTCCTCCTCCTTCTTCTCCTCCTCCTTTTCCTCCTCCTCATTCTTTTTCTTTTTTTTTATTCGATATATTTTTACTTACATTTCAAATGATTTCCCCTTTTCTAGACCCCCCCCACTCCCCGAAAGTCCCATCAGGCCCCTTCCCTCCCCCTGTTTTCCCACCCAACCCTTCCCACTTCCCTGTTCTGTTTTTGCCCTATACTGCTTCACTGAGTCTTTCCAGAACAAGGGGCCATTCCTCCGTTCTTCTTGTACCTCACTTGATGTGTAGATTATGTTTTTGCTATTCCAGTTTTCTAGGTTAATATCCACTTATTAGTGAGTGCATACCAAGATTCATCTTTTGAGTCTGGATTACCTCACTTAGTATGATGTTCTCCAGCTCCATCCATTTGCCTAAGAATTTCTTGAATTCATTGTTTCTAATGGCTAAATGGTACTCCATTGTGTATATATACCACATTTTTTGCATCTACTCTTCTGTTGAGGGATACCTGGGTTCTTTCCAGCTTCTGGCAATTACAAATAGGGTTGCTATGAACATAGTGGAACATGTATACTTATTACATGCTGGGGAATTTTCTGGGTATATGCCCAGAAGTGATATAGCAGGATCTTCTGGAAGTAAGGTGCCCAGTTTTTGGAGGAACCACCAGACTGAAATCCAGAGTGTTTGTAACAATGTGCAACCCCACCAGCAGTGAAGGAGTGTTCCTCTTTCTCCACATCCTCACCAACATCTGCTGTCTCCTGAATTTTTAATCATAGCCTTTCTGACTGGTGTAAGGTGAAATCTCAGGGTTGTTTTGATTTGCATTTCCCTAATGACTAATGAAGTTGAGCATTTTTTAAGATGCTTCTTCACCATCCGAAGTTCTTCAGGTGAAAATTCTTTAGCTCTGTACTCCATTTTTTAATAGGGTTATTTGGTTTTCTGGAGTCTAACTTCTTGAGTTCTTTATATATATTGTATATTAGCCCTCTATCTGATGTAGGGTTGGTGAAGATCTTTTCCTTTCTCCTAATCTTTTCAAAATTGCACTTGAGGTACTAGCTCGGGCAATTAGATAACATAAAGAGGTCAAAGGGATACAAATTGAAAAGGAAGAAGTCAAACTATCATTATTTGCAGATGATATGATAGTCTACCTAAGTGACCCAAAAAACTCTACTAGAGAACTCCTACAGCTGATAAACAACTTCAGCAAAGTGGCAGGTTATAAAATCAACTCAAGCAAATCAGTAGGCTTCTGATACTCAAAGGATAAGCAGGCTGAGAACGAAATTAGGGAAATACCCCCTTCACAATAGCCACAAACACTATAAAGTACCTTGGGGTGACTCTTACTAAACATGTGAAAGAACTGTATGATAAGAATTTAAAGACTATGAAGAAGAAAATGGAAGAAGACCTCCAAAAATGGAAAAACCTCCCATGCTCATGGATCGGCAGGATTAATATAGTTAAAATGGCCATTTTTGCCAAAAGCAATATACAGATTCAATGCAATACCCATCAAAATACCAACTAAATTCTTCACAGAGTTAGAAAGAGCAATCCTCAAATTCATCTGGAATAACAAAAAACCCAGGATAGCTAAAACTATTCTCAACAACAAAAGAAATTCTGGGGGTATTAGTAACCCTGACCTCAAGCAATACTACAGAGCAATAGTGTTAAAAACTGCATGGTATTGGTACAGTGACAGGCAGGCAGATCAATGGAACAGGATTGAAGATCCAGAAATGAACCCACACACCCATGGCCACTTGATCCTCGACAAAGAGGCTGAAAACATCCAATGGAAAAAACATAACCTTTTCAACAAATGGTGCTGTTCAACTGGAGATCAGCATGCAGAAGAATGGGAATTGATCCGTCCTTGTCTCCTTGTACTAAGCTCAACTCCAAATCGATCAAGGACCTCCACATAAAGCCAGACACTCTGAAGCTAATAGAAAAGAAACTGGGGAAGACCCTTGAGGACATCGGTACAGGGGGAAAGTTCCTGAACAGAACACCAATAGCTTATGCTCTAAGATCAAGAATTGACAAATGGGACCTCATAAAATTACAAAGTTTCTGTAAGGCAAAGGACACCATCAAAAGGGCAAATCGGCAACCAACAAATTGGGAAAAGATCTTCACCTCCTCCGTCTTTAAGGGTTAAATAAGGATGTGCTTTGTTCAAAAAAAAAATAACTTGAACAACCTTCTGTATGTACTTGTTAAACATGTATAGACTTCTAGGATTGAACCTTAACACCAAGACACCATATTATTTCTGGGCAAAAAGTTGGTCAATATTAGCCTAGGTATATAGGTATGTAGGTGTGTAGATATGTAGGTATGTAGATATGTATGGTAGATATGTAGGTATGCAGGTACATAGATATGCAGGTATGTAGGCATATAGGCATATAGGTATATAGGTATAAAGGTATATAGGTATAAAAGTATGCTTGCATATGTGTATGCATATATATGCATGTATATATGTATACATATATGTATACATATATGTATATGTGTATATATAAATACACATATATGTATATGTATAGACATATGCATATGTATATGCATATATGTGTATGTATATATGTGTATCTGTATATGTGTATATATGCATATGTGTATATGTATATATGTGCACATGAGTATATGTTTATATATGTATATATAACCTTTTTCTGAATAAAGGTGACTAATTAATGGATCTTCTTAAAATCTTAATAGTTTTTTCCTACAAAATTATAATACAGATAAAATTATGTGACTTTCAAAACAAATATTCAGAGAAAAATATGTCATGCCAACAATGTGATTACTTAATTAGTTTTGGACATTACCACGATAAAATTACTCAAGCAGTTAAAAAGGTTCAAAATATTTATACAGGTTTACAATAAAAATGAGTATTGAGGAGTCATAATGAATATTTCTAGAGACTTTCACAAAGATAATGAATTCATAGTCAAAATGGATTTTTTTTTTAAAACATAAGCCTGCTCTAACTCTTTCACAGGGAGTTTGTTCATAGACCCATAGTCTGCTACTTAATCACAGCAGTGGGAGTTATTTTCTGAGATGTATCAATGTGTTCACATTCTAGCATGGTAAGGGAGGGTCTGATTGATTTACTGTATCCTGCCTCTGCTGAGGGAAAGTCAGAAGAGAAATGCCACATTATTAGAAAAGGAAAAAATTACAAAAAAAATGAGAGATGTTTTATTAAAAGTGTCTCCTAAAAATTCTAACAATGCTGGTACAAATTGGCACATTTTGAAAATTTCTAACCCCACAATAAGCTAAGCAATAACAGCAATATTGACTTTACCATAATTAGTTGTTGGATATAATTTAAAGAAAAGTACCATATTATAAACAGTGCTATAGATGGTTTAGCTTAAGCTAAGCCTTATGCAAGTTAAACAAAGACATGCATGACACATGATTCAAATGACTAAAAGGTTTTTTGATTGACCTTGATCTTGAATTCCATACTATTCCAGGTAACTAGCAGTCATAATTCTCATTCAAATTAACTGGAGCCATCAATGCCACTCAGAAATTTCTATCCTTTAGATGTTGAATGTGTTATGGCGCTGTCATTCTTTCTCAAGTATTACTAAAAAACATAACAGCAACGTAATAAAATATCTACATTTTCAAGTATATTCTGATGACATTCAGAGTCAAGAAATATCATGAAAAATTACTTCATCTTGGATTCTAATATTAGATATTAGAATTAACTCAGAAACATCTAAACCTAATCCCAAGCTTGTATTCAATGAAAACTAAGTCCCAGTGTCTGATGTGGAACTGAATCATTAATATTAAAGGTAGAGGGAAGTTTCTGGATTCCTGAGCTAAAACACAGCTGCTCTGTGGTTAGAAATAAATAACCTAGTTTCTAAATATATGGACAATAATAGAGTCCATAGTATTTGGATGTGAATGAGGTGATTCCAATACATTAGTATGTGTCATAATATTATCTGTTAGTTTGATTAAATAAACTCATAAGGTTATTGATAAAATAAAAGATATCTATTAAGGAAATACTTGAATTTGAGTTTTTGATAATTCGCTTTGATTGTTAAATCTTATGCTGGTAAAGACTTCATGATGCTTGCTTCATATCGATCATGTAAAACTCCATCCATAATCTATTACACTCTTGTTGCTTTTATAGATAATATCAATAATAGCATTTCCATATGAACCTATTTTTTGATGTTTTCATATTATGATACAAACATTATTACATAGGGAGCCTGATGTCATGTTCATTAAGTTGTGAATTTGAAAAGTATTTTTAAATAGTCATGCTGAAGTAGGTGACTCAGAGCAGCTAGTAGGCTTGGCCAAGAAGACTATACATAGGGAAACCTGTGCTGTTTGGTGGGATTTTGGATCAAAATCAATGAAAGCAAAACGATAACAAATCACCATCATCATGTTTAGCTCATTCATTCTGTAAGGTAGTCAACCTAGGATATTTTAAATTTGGATGTAATGTTTACATTTTTGTGTGTATGTCTATATCTGTATATGAGTATTCCTCATGTATATAGATGCCTGTGGATACCAGGAGACAATGTCATATCTTCTGGAGTTAGGGTTATGAATGCTGTAAACTACCTGATCTGAATGTGTGATATAAAACTCCAGTCCTCTGCAAGAGCACCAGGCACTCGACACTGATGAATAATTTCAGCCCCTTAAACCTGCATTATAAACTATTAATTATACAATGAAACAAAAATTTGATCAGAAATTGTATTTTTAAAAAGGTACCGGTTTGTATAAAGAGAGTAAACTTAAAGTTTGTTTACTAATTTGGAGACCAAGCAATATGGTGTCATACCTTCTAAATCACTAAGCTCTGGTATCTTCGGTATTAGTCAACTTTGTGAAACTTTACTGAGGCTTAGGAAAATAAAGCCTGAGAAAAATCAACTGTAAAGAGAAATGAGCTGTTTTAGCTTATAATTTCAGAGATTTCAGTTCATAGTAGTTTATCCTCAGTGCTTTGGGGCTTGGCACACGATGGCAGATGAATGTGGCGAAAGAAGCTAATTCTTCCTATGGCAGATAGAAAGAAACAAAAAGCAGAGCCTGCTGTGTAAATATCTCCTCGATGAGCAAGTCCCCAGTGATATAGCTGCCACCACTAGGTCAATTTCTTTAATGTTCCACCAAACTATGATATTTTACTGTGTCCAGACAATTCTCTTTTTTTCTATTTTTTTTAATTAATTGATATATTTATTTACATTTCAAATGATTTCCCCTTTTCTGGACCCCCACTCCCCGAAAGTCCCATCAGTCCCCTTCCCTCCCCCTGTTTTCCAATCCAACCCTTCCCACTTCCCTGTTCTGATTTTGCTCTATACTGCTTCACTGAGTCTTTTCAGAACAAGGGGCCACTCCTCTGTTCTTCTTGTAGCTCATTTGATGTGTGGATTATGTTTTGGGTATTCCAGTTTTCTAGGTTAATATCCACTTATTAGTGAGTGCATACTATGATTCATCTTTTGAGTCTGGGTTACCTCACTTAGTATGATATTCTCCAGCTCCATCCATTTGCCTAAGAATTTCATGAATTCATTGTTTCTAATGGCTGAATAGTACTCCATTATGTATATATACCACATTTTTTGCATCCAGTCTTCTGTTGAGGGATACCTGGGTTCTTTCCAACTTCTGGCAATTATAAATAGGGCTGCTATGAACATAGTGGAACATGTATCCTTATTACCTGCTGGGGAATCTTTTGGGTATATGCCCAGGAGTGGTACAGCAGGATCTTCTGGAAGTGAGGTGCCAAGTTTTCGGAGGAACTGCCAGACTGATTTCCAGAGTAGTTGTACCAATTTGCAACACCACCAGCAGTGGAAGAGTGTTCCTCTTTCTCCACATCCGCGACAACACCTGCTGTCTCCTGAATTTTTAATCTTAGCCATTCTGACTGGTGTAAGGTGAAATCTCAGGGTTGTTTTGATTTGCATTTCCCTAATGACTAATGAAGTTGAGCATTTTTTAAGGTGTTTCTCTGCCATCTGAAGTTCTTCAGGTGAGAATTCTTTGTTTAACTCTGTACCCCATTTTTAATAGGGTTGTTTGGTTTTCTGGAGTCTAACTTCTTGAGTTCTTTATATATATTGTATATTAGCCCTCTATCTGATGTAGGATTGGTGAAGATCTTTTCCCAATTTGTTGGTTGCCGATTTGTCCTCTTGATGGTGTCCTTTGCCTTACAGAAACTTTGTGATTTTATGAGGTCCCATTTGTCAATTCTTGCTCTTAGAGCATACGCTATTGGTGTTCTGTTCAGAAACTTTCTCCCTGTACCGATGTCCTCAAGGGTCTTCCCCAGTTTCTTTTCTATTAGCTTCAGAGTGTCTGGCTTTATGTGGAGGTCCTTGATCCATTTGGATCTGAGCTCAGTACAAGGAGACAAGGATGGATCAATTCCCATTCTTCTGCATGCTGACCTCCAGTTGAACCAGCACCATTTGTTAAAAAGGTTATCTTTTTTCCATTGGATGTTTTCAGCCCCTTTGTCGAGGATCAAGTGGCCATAGGTGTGTGGGTTCATTTCTGGATCTTCAATCCTGTTCCATTGATCTGCCTGCCTGTCACTGTACCAATACCATGCAATTTTTAACACTATTGCTTTGTAGTATTGCTTGAGGTCAGGGATACTGATTCCCCCAGAATTTCTTTTGTTGCTGAGAATAGTTTTAGCTATCCTGGGTTTTTTGTTATTCCAGATGAATTTGAGAATTGCTCTTTCTAACTCTGTGAACAATTGAGTTGGGATTTTGATGGGTATTGCATTGAATCTGTATAAGTGACCCAAAAAACTCCACTAGAGAGCTCCTACAGCTGATAAACAACTTCAGCAAAGTGGCAGGTTATAAAATCAACTCAAGCAATTCAGTGGCCTTCCTATACTCAAAGGATAAGCAGGCTGAGAAAGAAATTAGGGAAATGACCCCCTTCACAATAGCCACAAACAGTATAAAGTACCTTGGGTTGACTCTTACCAAACCTGTGAAAGATCTGTATGACAAGAACTTCAAGACTCTGAAGAAGGAAATGGAAGAAGACCTCAAAAAAAATGGGAAAACCTCCCATGCTCATGGATCGGCAGGATCAATATAGTTAAAATGGCCATTTTGCCAAAAGCAATATACAGACGATTCTTAAATCTTATGAGATCATGTTTTTCATGATCTCATTCTGTGTTTCGGGGTTCAGTCTTTACGATATGCTGTTCCCCACTCTGATTATGTGTGAAATTAGCTAGGCCAACTGATATTTCCATAGTCTCTTTTACCTGCTTCATCTGATAAGGATCAAATAACATGAGCTCACCTTCAAAAGACTATAAATTAAGAAGCTAGCTAACTAAAAGAAGAAAATATATTGATGTATTTTATGCTCAAGAAATACAACTTATTCATTTTCTATCAAAGGAATATCTGAAGCTTCTAAGACTTATCATGGAAAGTTTGTCAAAATCCCAGATCTCAAGATAATATACCACTACTCTTTTTGTAATGATTTACTTACTTTATGTACATTGATATTTTGTCTGCATATTTGTTTGGGTGTGAATGTTGGATCTCCTGGAACTAGAATTACAGATAGGTGTGAGTTGCCCTGGTGATACTGACAAACAGTGCTCTTAACAGAGCCATCTCTACAGCCTCTCACTTTTAGTTTCTGTATGCCCGGAAGCTATATTTAAAAATAGTCTTTCAAGTCAGAGGATTGTAATATTTTTAATTAGGGTTCAGTACCACCTAATAACACTATGATAGTATATAATCTCATTTCTGTATCTTTGCTTAGATTTGCTAAGAGAGAATTACAGGAATGTGCACATGATCAACTTTCATACAAGTTAGGAAGCCTTTGACCTTTACTGGTCTTTGAACCAAGTGATGCCCACTAAGTGATGCTGCTGAGATTGGCTTATTCTACAAGTTCCCTCAGTGATTTTCATATTTTAATAGGACCATTCATTATAGTTAGATTCTCATGTTAGAGCTGTTTGATTTTACGGGAAAAAGCATATCATTATCTCAGTTATATTCTGAATCATTTAGGATGCTTTTATGTTATGGTAATGCCCCCCAACCCTGTCTTAAATTTGCACTCACTGGAGCCTATGTGCCTGTTCTGATTATTTTTGTCTCCATATTGGTTGAACTAATTTTTTTTATAATCTATTGTATTGAAGTGGCTAGAAGCCGTGTAAGCAGAAGCTTGGGAGGAATGGCCTCCAAGCATGTGATTAAGAAATTCATGGTCTAGAGAGAAGATTGGTATCTAAAGATTTTCATTTTCTCTCTCTCTTTTCCTCTCTCTCCCTCTGGCTCTCCCTCTCTCCCTCTCCCTTTCTTTCTCCCTTCTATCTCTCCCTCTCCCACCACCTCCCCCCTTTTTCTTCCTCTCCCCCCTCCCCCTCTCTCCCCTTCCCCTTCCTCTCCCTCTGCCTTCCCCTCCCCCTCTCCCTCTTCCTCTTGTTCCCCCTCACCTTCCCCCTCTCCCTCTTCCTCCCTCTCTCCCTCCCCCACCCCTCTCCCTCTTCTTCTCCCTCCCTCTCGTTCCTCCTCCCTCTCCCTCTCCCTCTTCTCCCTCCCTCTTGTTCCTCCTCCTGCTCCCCTCCCTCTCTCTCACCTGCACATGTGCATCAGGAATAGTCATTCCTACTTATACTCTGCCTCTTCCAGTTCATGTATAAACATAATGATTACACAGCAAAACCATAATGGAGCTTAAGCACATCAGTGTTTCATATTATGTTAATCTATATAATGAATTGATTCTACAACTAACAATATGATTTATATATTAAAGGACATTAAAATAAAATGATTTCATATAGCTTTAACATCAAGGGAAAGAGAAAAAAATAGGTTTATAGAACCCCTCCCTCCAGATCAAATTTAAACAACAAATTACTTTTCCTAAATAGGTTAATGAAACAGATGACTCCAATAGCTAGTTATGTCTCATTCCTAATGTACTAATGGTCAGTAGAATTAAAGGGAGGGTTGGATTTTCATAAACACAATTAAAATAGCACACATTAAAATATATTGGAATGACAAAATAAAAAAATGTTTCTTACTACTTTGGTACACAGAAAGGTAAATTCAGACTCAGCAAGAATACATCCTCTTTCATCATATGTGCATGGTGTTTCTTAGGCTCCTAAATTCTTTATCATCTATTTTTTTCTATAACTATTATGAAATACTGGTGAATGGACCACTGATAAAGAGGAGAAATATTATTTAGCTCACAGTACTAACAATGGTGAAAGCCAAGCACTGCCTCTTATATAGCAGGGGAACAGATGAGAAAGTCATGCAAAGGAAATCCTTAGTCTACAGAGAGGACAAAGAGTTCAAGTTACACCATGTTATTCTTTTAATGACAGTGCATCCCCAATGTCCTATGTGCCTCTTTAATATTGGACACAATACATTGGACACAAGATTTTCAGACACAAGTAAGCAAACCTGAATGTTAAGGGTTGAAAATTACATGAGTCACATACAGTATAAAGAGAAATAAGCTAGAGTGCATGCAGACAAAAAAAAGCTTTACATCATTAGTTATAAAAACACTAATCATTGACTAAAAACAAAGTATAACAGAAAGATTTTCAATGTTGCAATTAGAAGCCATTTCTAAATTATAGAAATGTTTATCATTTCTATGTTTGAAAGTGTGAACTACTTTGGAAATGAGTCCTAACAGCAGCATGTATATATACACATACACATACAAAAAGAAACAACAGGAGAGGCATTGATAGACTGATAACAAAAATGGGTTTCATAGAATACTGTTTAACCATAAGTGCATGGACTCCTGTTATATGACAACATTGATAGGTATAGAGCACATTAGCTTAAAAAAATAAGCTGTGTTCAGAAATACAGATAATATATAATCACTTGTAAAATAGGTAATTTCATACAAATTAATAGTAGACACATGGTTAAAAGAGGTTGGGTCAGGAGGAGAATAGAGATGGAGAAAGGAGGACCAATTAAACTTAGAGTAGAAGAATGAATTTAAGTGTTTTATGGCATAGCAGGGAAACACAAAAATAATAATGCATTGTGTATCTCAAAAGAGTGAAAAAAAAACAGATTCTTAACGTCCTAGCAAACTGAAATGATACAAATCACGGATACCTTAACTCTACTGAGCTAATCACTGTGCAACATTTCGGAATCAAAACACCATACTGTATCTTCCAAATTCATACTAAATCTCTGTCAGTAAGACTTTAAAAATCAATCATTTTCAAAAGCAGGCAAAAAGGAGAGAGGGGATTGTCTTGAGAAAGGAAAGTTTAAAAATAAAATGGTTCCCTCATTTATGGAAGGAATAATTTTTTGGAAGAAATGAGCCAGAAATAATCTCACTGATAAACTTATATTCTATTTCTTACTTTTATTTTATTGCAATATTCTTTTTCTTATTCTTACAACATGATAGCTATTTAATTCATTTACTAACATATTTACACTAATATTTTTATATCCTAGTTCCCTTCTGTGGTTTGGCAAAAATAAGAAAATAGAGCCAACACATCCACCTTTAGGAAATCTCAATTCTATTCCATTTCTGGTTTTCTATTCTTTCATCATAAATAGGGAAGGCAGTAGAATGAGATGCCATTGCTCTACTTCAATCTGATGTTTTTAGTGAGACAACCTTTTGCACACTGAATGCTCAGAAGTTTATACTTATTTATAAGAGCCAGAAGCTGGAAAGAACCCAGATAACCCTCAATGAAGGAATGGATACAGAAAATGTGGTATATATACACAACGGAGTACTATTAAGCAATTAAAAACAATGAATTCATGAATTTTTTGGGCAAATGGGTAGAACTGGAAAATATCATCCTAAGCGAGGTAATGCAATCACAAAATAATACACATGGAATGCAATCATTGATAAGTGGATATCAATTAGCCCTAAAGCTCTGAATACTGAAGATACAATTAGCATATCAAATGATTCCCATGAAGAAGGAAGAAGAGGGCCCTAATCCTGGAAAGGCTTGATCCAACATTGGAGACGAGTGCCAGGTCAGAGAAAAGGGAGGGGGAAAGATAGGAGAATGGATGGAGAGAAGAGGACTTATGGGACATATGGGGGGGGACTGGGAAAGGGGAAAGTTTTTAGAATGTAAACAAAGAATATAAAAAATAAATAAATAAATAATCACATAATATAGCTTGATATTCTCTCTAACAACTTCTTGAAGTTCTAAACCTCATCTATTTTTCCTCCCCACCTCTCTCTTTCTCTCTGCATCTGTCTGTCTCTCTCTTTTTCTCTATCTAAAAACAAAAAACAGCAGCAGAAGCAACAACAACAACAACAAAACAAGCACATGTTGCCTCATTAATCCACTCAACAGGGTAAAAATGCTGGGTTCTCAGATACATGATATACCTTCACTTCATCCCATTGCAAATTTCAAGAATTCCCACAACATGGTTCTGCATTCTTTGTGTTATTATAGGCTTTAGCAAAGAAACTAACTATGAAGACACATTGTTTTCTTTATTCTTATTGAATACTAAGAGTATTGCTCCCAGGAAAATAAATGATAAAGAAATGTGTGGATAGATAGATAGATAGATAGATAGATAGATAGATAGATAGATAGATAGATAGATTAATAAATAGGGATATTGAGGATAGGAAGATGGTTCAGTGGTTAAGAGTGGTGTTTTCTTCTAGAGAATCCAATTTCAATTTCCAACACCCATAGAGTAGCTCACAGTCATTTCTAACTCCAGTTCCAAGGAATCCAATGTCTTCTGGCCTCCACCATCACCAGAAATACAAGTGGTACACAGACATACATGCACACAAATCACTAATGAAGAAAATACAAATGAGTAATTTAAAATAATGAATATTTTAATATTGTATATAGATAGAACAATAGAACTACATTTACATCTCAAGATACACATTTTACTTTCCATAACAATTTTATTAGTACAATCTGTGTTCAGATTTCCTTAATTTTAATTGAATTTATATAAATAACTATGCATGTCTACCTAGTCAGGGGTGACATTGAAAAGGGGAATGAAAATTTTACATCTAAAAATGTATGTCTGGCATCCCAGATGCCAGGAAGTAACAGAATCAGCAATTCAAGATCATCTGTGGCTATATAGTTATTTAAGGCTAGTCTGGGCTACAACAGACTCAATCTCAATAAATAAAACAAATAGGTAAAAAACCAAAACCAAACAAATAATTTATCCAGGTAAGGGGAAGGTAAACACTGTTTTAAGTTGGTATACACAAAATGTGCCAAAGGGATCTAAGTAAACATCAGTACCAAAGGTTTACAAACTGCTTCAAGGTCCTTTTACACAATTATTTAAGATAGAGAAGTGAGCAGACAGAATGCCAGTACTGTATTTATGTCATTTCTATTCTATTATCTTTCTCATCCAATTCATCTTATGTGTCTTCTACTCACTGAGAAATTCATGTTCTTTCTTTATTATTATTAGTGTGTGTTTGTATGTGTCAAAAATCTGCTGATCCCATGTATTGTTTCTTATATGTATGTGTATGTTTATATATATTTAGTACTGAATGCTAACCTATCAATGTATCTTTATGCAACGAAGACTAATTCTACCTCTCCTAGCACATATTAGTTATTTGTAGCTATTCCTCTAGTATTGGGACTTGGCCAGATAGCCACATGACACCAGATTTTGCATGTCTTTAAGGAGCTTTACATTTAAAAATAACATTAAGAATGAATGGTAAAACATTAGGAAACATTACTTTATGTTCAATTCAAATACATATTTAATACATAATAATGTATGCAACATATGTATAAATAATTTAAGTGAAGTTTAAACAATAGGAGTAATAATGTACCCATCCCCCCAAAACCACGGGTGCCAGGGATAGGAAACCTCCCTATATTACTAGTCAAAAGAATCCAAGAGGCAACATATGCTCTTCTAGTTGCTTTTGGTTGCTATTTTGAAGTTGAACATTAAGACCCTACTCTTGGAAGACATCATAAACAATAGACACAGAACCTGGAATAATCACTTTGTAACTTACCTAGAAACCTTTCACATTGCCAAGATATAAAAGTAGATAGAAGTCTTACCCACCTATAAAGTGTATGGGCCCATAAAGACTAGCTTAGAATGATATCTCCAATTGCAAAATAGTTGCATATATATCTGGGTGTCATTGCATTTAAGAACATTGTTTAGTCTACTCTACATACTGTGTCTTAACTGATTCAGTTAATTCTTTGTTCATTGATTGAAAATCTTACAAAAAAGACCTGATAGAAATGTTATTTGCCCATTTAAAGAATAGGAATGGATATTTAAACACAAGTAATTGACTATTAACCTAACAATTATGTATAGTATTTATAGCATTATCCATTTCAGTACTTATATTACATCTCTAATAATAAAATGTAAGATGTAACATTTAGATTTCTATCAAAAGAAAAACTATGAAAACATTAACAATACATAATCAAGAAGATGCTACTGTACCATTGCAATTATAAAATGATATCAAATATATCATGAATGTACGAAAGATAAGGTGCTTCCAAAATACTCCTATGACTACTAGTACCTATTAAGCTCTGTCATTTCTCTGTTGATATTTTACATATTTATATTGATAGTATACATATGTTTAAACATTTATTATAGAGTTGATTTTTCTATGGAATGGGTTTCACCCATTCTTTAAAGTTCTGCTTGCAATTGGATTGCCTTATATGGCATTAATAGGAGGGGAGCCCCTTGGTTCTGTGGAAGCTCAATTACCCAACTTAGGGGAATACTAGGGCTCTGTGACAGAAGTGGGTGGGCAGAGGGAGACTACCCTAATTGAGGCAGGTGGGGAGAAGGGAGAGAGGGTTCATAGTGGGGAAGATGGCATGGGGGATAACATTTCAGATGTAAATAAAATAACCAACAAAAAATAAAGTTCTGCTTACATGTTCTCTGAATAAATGTGATACATTAGAGATTTTATTTCTATAGATGTTACATGAATATTCTCTTAAAAGAAAAGTATAAAAATTTTATAGAATACAAATAATTTTAACATAATATTCAAAATCAAATGAAAATTTAAATATATCTTATAAAAGTTAGTTTTGTTATGCTTGATCTACTACTTGTCTTTTCAGCTTCCTGTCCAAAAGAAAGTTCATCTGTGACTAGTGTTCTAAAGAATTAGAATTATTTCTAAATAATATATATTATTATAAACCAACATAAGAACATGTGGCTTGTCAGGTAAGGGAGTTTTTCCCAAACTGCACACTTGTCTTTAATCTACAGAATGCACAAGAAGAGAGAACTGCTTCAACTCAGACAAAACATTCTCTAAAATTGACCTTTACTCTTATGCCATAGTATGCAAACATTTGCAATAGTCAGGGCAAAATTCCAAAATCTGGCATGACTGTAGTAAGCACATAATTTAAGTACTGCTTCAGTTGAAGCTAGCTGTGATTTACAATCTGTAAAGCAGCTTTTATCGCTGACAGTGGGCATTGATTTATTGAATAGCTCAAAAAGCAGGAGTTATACCCCGGCATGTAATTCACTGTCAAAATTCCAAGCGCCCTATGTTGAGGTGCTTGATCACTTACTGATACTTTCTACCCACCCAAACACGTACTGTGGTATTAAATAAAAATCCAAAATATTACCCAAATCTTTGTGTGTGCTTATTTAGTGTTGCGTTCCATTTTGCTTAATCCGGCAAAATTTCTTGTATCCAATTTGCCTTTCCATTTCATCTAAACATAATTAGTTTTCCACAACCATTTGGCATGATTTAGTGAGCATGCATTCCAAGACTGTATCACAAATCTTCCATAAACCATTGATCATAGCATTTCTAATACACTTTGTCTCTGTGACATTTATCTGTGATACAGTCCACTTCTTACTTAACCAATGGAAGCAGCTTGTCAAACGCAAGAAGCCTATTTCTGAGGATTGTACTCCTTTCCAATATCAGCTCCTCTCCCCTTTACAAGCTGTATATACAGTGTCTCTTTTCCAGATGTGATTCCATCCAATCACTGATTTTTTTTTTAATATACCTTTCCACATCCTTACCAGCATGAGGATGATAATTCGCATCTGGAATGAAGGTCTATAAAATTACTCTGATAATTCAGATTAAAATTGGTGTTGTGTGTTATCTCTGCTCAGTATTAATGATATAAGATGCTAATCATTTAAACACAGTCTTTGGCATCAGGCAAATGCTAAGTGGATATATTGTCCATTGCCATTATTCCTAAGATCATAGCGAATAAGATGTAAATTATGTTTCCGATTATTTGTAGAAGATTTAAAGGATTGAAAAAAAATTTTTATATATTTGAACATGAAACTTCCATGAAATAAATACTAAAGAATATAAATTCCAAAGGTTTTGTTTGTGTTATTGGTTTTCTGGTCACTAATGGCAAATATTTTATTGAAGCCCTAAGATACTTCAGAAAACATGTAACTGTTTGAAAATATTATGAAGAAAACTCCACGTGTGAAATGTAATGGAAGACACAAGTGATAGTATACAAATAAATGGGCAGCATAAAAACAATAATAATGCTGATTGACTGATGCACAGGAGTGAAGAGGTTTCAGCGTTTGCTGTATTTACTTCAACATGATTGAATTTGATCCAAAAATATTCCTTCATTAATTCCTCTTTCAATGTTGTTACACTTAGAATAAAATAGGCTTTTATGTCAAATGGTCTTGCAACAAAACCATTAGTTTCAGAATTACAGTCACTGAAACATGTCAGCATATGGTGTAAATACATTAGTACTATATGGCTAAGTGCTTAAAACTTTGTGGTTTTACATCAATACATTTTTGATACCAAACACAACAGATTATGAATTAAATGTATGTTTTACAATACTTCCAACTAACACTAACTTTCCCTTTTCCTTTTGTGTGTGTGTGTGTGTGTGTGTGTGTGTGTGTGTGTGTTGCTTATGCACCCATACACACATACAGAAATATTTAATGTGTTATACTGTAGTAAAAGTAAACCATTACAAGACAGATATGCTTTTTAACTATTCTTTCAACCCAGGTTGAGAAAAATAGTATACTATTTTTAAGAACAGAAATAATTTTTTAAAAGAACACTTGATACGTTGTGACAAATGCTTCAAGCTGTCAATCTTATTAAACACATAGAAAGGCATATTTACTGGAAAAGTAGAAAAATTACTTTAGAAAAATATAATACAGGAATGATGAAGTCATATTAAATCTACACACACACACACACACACACACATGCACGCACGTGTTCTTTGGATGTACCTTTTATTTTACCTAAGGAATGGATTGATTCTAAAAATCTAAACTAATATTCTTTTAATGAAATTATATCACACTAAACACAGACTACTTCATAATCTGAAAAGACATATAAATCTTACCTTATCAGACATTTTCAATGGAGGGACTATGGAACATTATTTAGATAGCTTAAATATTGTTTCCTTTCATGTGTTCATTTAAATGACTCTGGTAATAGTGATCATGTAACTGCTGTTGAAGGTATAGTATCATGAAATGAAAAGGCATAGAGTATTTAAAAATAAAATGGGCAGACCATACTTCTAGACTGTTATTCTAATATTTAGATAAAAATGCGCAAACATACCTGCCCACATATGTAAATGTAAACATGATGAATCTATTTATGTGCTTAATTTTTATGCTTTTACATTCTCAAATCTTGCCAATATACTCTCGGTAAGCCAAATTATATTTAGGTTTTATATTATATTTGAAATTATATTTAATTTAGGTTTATTACTACTTGAAGATTATATTTTTTTAAACAGCAAGATAGTTAAAGTCCATTTTGTACATCTGTGACCAAGATTTTGAATCACCATCTTTTTAATTCTCTGGTTCTTTTCAGTAAATGCTGAAAATGACAGAAAAGTATTATGCTTAAAATAAGTGTGTTAGACACATTTATTGCTGACAAATTGTGTTTGCATCTGATCACTTTCATTTAAGAAAATTAATAGAGGAGATAGATATCATTTGATATGCTAACTCTCTTGAGAATCCAGAGCTTCTGGGCTAATTAATATCCACCTCTCAGTGATTGAATTCCATGTGTATTGTTTTGTGATTGGGTTACCTCACTTAGGATGATATTTTCCATTCCAACCATTTGCCTAAGAATTTCATGAATTCATTATTTTTAATTGCTGAGTAGTATTCCATTGTGTAAATATACTACATTTTCTGTATCCATTCCTCCATTGAGGGACATCTGGGTTCTTTCCAGCTTCTGGCTATTATAAATAAGGCTACTATGAACATAGTGGAGCATGTGTCCTTATTGCATGCCAGGGAATCCTCTGGGTATATGCCCAGGAGTGGTATATCAGGGTCCTCTGGAAGTGTCATGCCCAGTTTTCTGAGGAATGGCCAGACTGATTTCCAACGTGGATGTACCATCTTGCAATCCCACCCGTAGTGGAGGAGTGATCCTCTTTCTGCACATCCTCTCCAACACCTGCTGTCTCCTGAGTTTTAACCTTAGACATTCTAACTGGTGTGCATGCAGAAGAATGCGAATTGATCCATTCTTAGCGCCTTGTACTAAGCTCAATTCCAAGTAGATCACGGACCTCCACATAAAACCTGACATACTGAAACTAATAGAAAAGAAACTGGGGAAAACCCTTAAGGACATGGCTACAGGGGAAAAGTTCCTGGACAGAACACCAATAGCTTCCGCTCTAAGATCAAGAATTCACAAATGGGACCTCCTAAAATTACAAAGTTTCTGTAAGGCAAAGGGCACTGTTAAAAGGACAAAACAGCAACCAACAAATTGGGAAAAGATTTTCACCAACCCTAAATCTGACAGAGGGCTAATATCCAATATATACAAAGAACTCAAGAAGTTAGACCACAGAGAACCAAAAAGTCCTATTAAAAATGGGGTACAGAGCTAAACAAAGAATTTTCACCTGAAGAACTTTGGATTGACTGAGAAACACCTTGAGAAATGTTCAACATCTTTAATCATTAGGGAAATGCAAATCAAAACACTTCATTTTTAAGATAACACATGTGACCCCATAATAAAAGCCTACCTAGAGCTTCTTCAAAAGAGGGGACATATTTCTGTGTGTTTCACTCTTACCCAGGTGAGTGTAACACCAGTTTGAAGGACTCAGTCAAATAATCAGTCACTAAAGCCACTTGTAGCTTTTGATTCCTTTGTTTAATGATGCAAAGGCAAAACTTATGGTCAAAGGAAAAATACATTTAGGAAAAATGTTGGTTTTTGCAAGGAGCTTAAGAGGCAGAAAGAAGGCAGAAAACCAGTATAGCACAAGCAAACTGCTAAAGAAATGGTGTACTGTTGAACTGCTAATCTGGGGTCTGCATAGAGCTGATAGCAGGAATTAGTGTGAGCCATGAGCAGCCGTTCAGTTCAGTTGGTCCAACTCTGAGCTGTCTATGACCCTTCTCTACATTTTGGGCACATCTTGGTAGATTCCGTGAACGAATGATCACATGAATTTATACATAATCAGTAACCAAAGATCAGAATTCCATGTGGAATTCTTAGTCTCCAGAAAGGGCAAAACTGCAAAAAACCAAAAACATTACTGGAAGTGCTATCAGGATCCCTGTTTAAGAACTGTTTGAAGAATGTCTGTCTTAGTCTCTTTTTACTAGAAAAAAATTATTTTGGAAATGAGAAAACTTGACTACTTTGCTGTGGAGAATAAACAAAGCACAGAAAGAAAGAAAAAATGAAGGAAAGAGAGAATGAAAGGGAGAAAGAAAGAGAAAGAGAGAGGGGGAGGGAGGGAGGAAGGGAGAGGAGAGAAAAGGGGAAGGGGGGAAGAGGAAAGGGGAGGGGAGGGCATGAGAGGGGAAAGGAGAAGAGAGAAGAATATGGCTAGACAAGTTGTCTCTCTCTCTTTATGTGTATGTGTGTGTGTGTGTGTGTGTGTGTGAGAGAGAGAGAGAGAGAGAGAGAGAGAGAGAGAGAGAGAGAGAGAGAGAAATGTCCTCCTTCGCTTTCTCCCTCCTCCATCTCTATACCCATTCATCCATCTGTATATTTCAGTCACCTTTTATTTTGAATATTTCATTTATTTACATTTCATAAGGTATCCACTTTGCAGCTTTCCTGTCTGGAAACCACTATCCCGTCCTCCCTCACACTCCTTCTATGAGACTGCTGCCCCACCCCACCTCCTGCCTCCCTGTTGTGGCATTCCATTACACTAGCCTTCACAAGACCTAGGACCTCGCCTCCTGTTGCTTTCTGACAAAGTCATCCTCTACTACATATGCAGCTGGAGCCATGGGCCCCTTCATGTATACTCTAGTTGATGGTTTACTAGTGAATTGAGTATAGTTAATTTCATCACCTTTTTATGAGAATATTTTCCTGTCTTCTTATAAGAAGTTGTAAGTATTCATCTGTGGACTCCTTGAAGTTTTCATTACTTTCATGTTTTTTTATGTCACTAATTGTCTTTAAAAGTACAGTAAATAGCTGATCTACCCAGTTTCCAGCAATGGTAACCTCATTTTATAGCCATGTTAGAAGACATGCAGGGAGTAATTGGCTCACACCTTCTTTGTTTCAACTCCTAGTGTGTAATTTCCCTTTATGGAGTTGATCTCACCAGCGTACAGTTGCTTAGATTAGTTCTATTTGTTGTTTTTTCTTAATAATAATATTAGTATTATGTTTTAAATTTTAATTTATTATTTTATTTATTACCTCACAAATGTTGCCCCCTTCTTCATCACCCCTCACAGAGTACTTCCCTTCATCCTTTCTCCCCTTTGCCTCTGAGAAGGTGTTCCTGGGTATGCCCCTACCCTTGGTTATCTAATCTCTACAGGATTAGATGCATCCTTCCCCAGTGAGGACCCACAAGGCATCCCTCTGCAACATATATTCTGGGACCCTCTTACCAACTCTTTGGTTCGTGGCTCAGTCTCTGAAGGCCTCCAGGGGTCTAGGTTATTTGACATTGTTGGTCTTTCTATAGGGTTGCCATCTTATTTACTTCCTTCAATCCATCCCCTAACTCCTCCATAAGGCTCCCCAACCTCCATCCAATGCTTGACTTTATCTGTGTCTGTCTCAGTGAACTGTTGGTAGAACCCATCATAGGACAACCATACGAGACTCCTGTCTGCGATAGCATCAGTATTAATGACAGAGACTGTTGACAGTCCAAGGGATGGATCGCAAGTTGGGCTAGTCACTTGTCAGCTATTCCTTAGTCTCTGCTCCATTTTCACCCCTGCATTTCTTTCTTTTTTTTAAATTTTTTTTTATTCAATATAATTTATTTACATTTCAAATGATTTCCCCTTTTCTAGCCCCCCCCTCCCCGAAAGTCTCGTAAGCCCCCTTCTCTACCCCTGTCCTCCCTCCCACCCCTTCCCAGTTCCCCGTTCTGGTTTTTGCCAAATACTGTTTCACTGAGTCTTTCCAGAACCAGGGACCGCTCCTCCTTTCTTGTTGTATCTCATTTGATGTGTGGATTATGTTTTGGGTATTCCAGTTTTCTAGGTTAATAACCACTTATTAGTGAGTGTATACCATGATTCACCTTTTGAGTCTGGGTTACCTCACTTAGTATGATGTTCTCTAGCTCCATCCATTTACCTAAGAATTTCATGAATTCATTGTTTCTAATGGCTGAATAGTACTCCATTGTGTAGATATACCACATTTTTTGCATCCACTCTTCTGTTGAGGGATACCTGGGTTCTTTCCAGCATCTGGCAATTATAAATAGGGCTGCTATGAACATAGTAGAGCATGTATCCTTATTACATGGTGGGGAATCCTCTGGGTATATGCCCAGGAGTGGTATAGCAGGATCTTCTGGAAGTGAGGTGCCCAGTTTTCGGAGGAACCGCCAGACTGATTTCCAGAGTGGTTGTACCAATTTGCAACCCCACCAGCAGTGGAGGAGTGTTCCTCTTTCTCCACACCCACTCCAACACCTGCTGTCTCCTGAATTTTTAATCTTAGCCATTCTGACTGGTGTAAGATGAAATCTTAGTGTTGTTTTGATTTGCATTTCCCTAATGACTAATGAAGTTGAGCATTTTTTAAGATGCTTCTCCGCCATCCGAAGTTCTTCAGGTGAGAATTCTTTGTTTAACTCTGTACCCCATTTATAATAGGGTTGTTTGGTTTTCTGGAGTCTAACTTCTTGAGTTCTTTATATATATTGGATATTAGCCCTCTATCTGATGTAGGATTGGTGAAGATCTTTTCCCAATTTGTTGGTTGCCGATCTGTCCTCTTGATGGTGTCCTTTGCCATACAGAAACTCTGTAACCTTATGAGGTCCCATTTGTCAATTCTTGCTCTTAGAGCATACGCTATTGGTGTTCTGTTCAGAAACTTTCTCCCTGTACCGATGTCCTCAAGGGTCTTCCCCAGTTTCTTTTCTATTAGCTTCAGAGTGTCTGGCTTTATGTGGAGGTCCTTGATCCATTTGGAGTTGAGCTTAGTACAAGGAGACAAGGATGGATCAATTCCCATTCTTCTGCATGCTGACCTCCAGTTGAACCAGCACCATTTGTTAAAAAGGCTATCTTTTTTTCCATTGGATGTTTTCAGCCTCTTTGTCAAGGATCAAGTGGCCGTAGGTGTGTGGGTTCATTTCTGGATCTTCAATCCTGTTCCATTGATCCTCCTGCCTGTCACTGTACCAATACCATGCAGTTTTTAACACTATTGCTCTGTAGTATTGCTTGAGGTCAGGGATACTGATTCCCCCAGATTTTCTTTTGTTCCTGAGAATAGTTTTAGCTATCCTGGGTTTTTTGTTGTTCCAGATGAATTTGATAATTACTCTTTCTAACTCTGTGAAGAATTGAGTTGGGATTTTGATGGGTATTGCATTGAATCTGTATATTGTTTTGGCAAAATGGCCATTTTAACTATATTGATTCTACCGATCCATGAGCATGGGAGGTTTTCCCATTTTTTAAGGTCTTCTTCCATTTCCTTCTTCAGAGTCTTGAAGTTCTTGTCATACAGATCTTTCACATGTTTGGTAAGAGTCACCCCAAGATACTTTATACTGTTTGTGGCTATTGTGAAGGGGGTCATTTCCCTAATTTCTTTCTCAGCCTGCTTATCCTTTGAGTATAGGAAGGCCACTGATTTGCTTGAGTTGATTTTATAAACTGCCACTTTGCTGAAGTTGTTTATCAGCTGTAGGAGCTCTCTAGTGGAGTTTTTTGGGTCACTTAGGTAGACTATCATGTCATCTGCAAATAATGATAGTTTGACTTCCTCCTTTCCAATTTGTATACCTTTGACCTCCTTATGTTGTCGAATTGCCCGATCTAGTACCTCAAGTACAATATTGAAAAGATAAGGAGAAAGGGGGGCAGCCTTGTCTGGTCCCTGATTTCAGTGGGATTGCGTCAAGTTTCTCTCCATTTAGTTTGATGCTGGCTACAGGTTTGCTGTATATTGCTTTTACTATGTTTAGGTATGGGCCTTGAATTCCTGTTCTCTCCAAGACTTTAAGCATGAAAGGATGCTGAATTTTGTCAAATGCTTTTTCAGCATCCAATGAAATGACCATGTGGTTTTGTTCTTTGAGTTTGTTTATGTAGTGGATTGTATTGATGGATTTCCGTATATTGAACCAACCCTGCATTCCCGGGATAAAGCCTACTTGATCATGGCGGATGATCGTTTTGATGTGTTCTTGGATTCGGTTGGCAAGAATTTTATTGAGTATTTTTGCATCGATGTTCATAAGGGAAATTGGTCTGAAGTTCTCTTTCTTTGTTGGATCTTTGTGGCTTTGGTATCAGCATAATTGTGGCTTCGTAGAAGGAATTGGGTAGTGTTCCTTCTGTTTCTATTTTGTGGAATAGTTTGAAGAGTATTGGTGTTAACTCTTCTTTGAAGGTCTGGTAGAATTCTGCACTGAAACCATCTGGTCCTGTGGTTGGAAGACTTTCGATGACTCCTTCTATTTCTTTACACTTTATGGGACTGTTTAGATGGTCTAGTTGGTCCTGATTTAATTTTGGTATTTGGTATCTGTCAAGGAAATTGTCCATTTCCTCCAGATTCTCCAGTTGTGTTGAGTACAGTCTCTTGTAGTAGGATCTGATGATTTTTTGGATTTCCTCAGTTTCCGTTGTTATATCTCCCTTTTCATTTCTAAGTTTGTTAATTTGGATACTTTCTCTGTGCCCTTTGGTCAGTCTGGCTAAGGGTTTATCTATCTTGTTGATTTTCTCAAAGAACCAGCTCCTGGTTTTGTTGATTTTTTGTATGGTTCTCTTTGTTTCTACTTGATTGATTTCGGCCCTGAGTTTGATGATTTCCTGCCTTCTACTCCTCCTGGGTGAAATAGCTTCTTTTTGTTCTAGGGCTTTCAGGTGTGTCATTATGCTGGTAATGTATGTTCTCTCCGTTTTCTTTTTGGAGGCACTCAGGTCTATGAGTTTTCCTCTTAGCACTGCTTTCATTGTGTCCCATAGATTTGGGTATGTTGTTTTTTCATTTTCATTGTGTTCTAAAAAGTCTTTAATTTCTTTCTTTATTTCTTCCTTGACCAAGGTATCATTGAGTAGAGTATTGTTCAATTTCCACGTGTATGTGAGTTTTCTATTGTTTCTGGTGCTATTGAAGACCACTTTTACTCCATAGTGATCAGATAGGAGGCATGGGATTAGTTCGATCTTCTTATATTTGTTGAGGTCTGTCTTGTGGCCAATTATATGGTCGATTTTGGAGGAGGTACCATGAGGTGCTGAAAAAAAGGTATATTCTTTTGTTTTAGGATAGAATGTTCTATATATATCTGTTAAATCTAATTGGTCCAAAGCTTAAATTAGTTTCATTGTGTCCTTGTTTAGTTTCTGTTTTCCTGATCGGTCCATTGAGGAAAGTGCAGTGTTGAAGTCACCCACAATTATTGTGTTAGGTGCAATGTGTGCTTTGAGTTGTAATAAAGTTTCTTTTATGAAAGAGGGTGCCCTTGCATTTGGAGCATAGATGTTCAGGATTGAGAGTTCTTCTTGTTGTATTTTTCCTTTGACCAGCAAGAAGTGTCCCTCAGAGTCTCTTTTGATGACTTTGGGTTGAAAGTCAATTTTATCTGATATTAAAATGGCTACTCCAGCTTGTTTCCTGAGACCATTTGCTTGTAAAATTGTCTTCCAGCCTTTTACTCTAAGGTAGTGTTTGTCTTTGACCCTGAGGTGTGTTTCCTGTAAGCAGCAAAATGTAGGGTCCTGTTTACGTATCCAGTCAGTTAGTCTGTGTCTTTTTATTGGGGCATTAAGTCCATTGATGTTAAGAGATATTAAGGAATAGTGATTGTTACTTCCTATCATTTTGGACTTTATTTTTTAAATTTGATTGCTTAACTTCTTTTGGGTTTGATGAAAGGTTACTATCTTGCTTTTTCCAGGGTGAAGTTTCCCTCCTTGTATTGGTGTTGCCCTCCTATTATCCTTTTTAGGGCTGGGTTTGTGGATAGATATTTGGTAAACTTGGTTTTGTCGTGAAATATCTTAGTTTCTCTATCTATGGTGATTGAGAGTTTTGCTGGATATAGTAGTTTTGGTTGGCATTTGTGTTCTCTTAGAGTCTGCATGAGATCTGCCCAGGACCTTCTAGCCTTCATAGTCTCAGGTGAAAAGTCTGCTGTGATTCTGATAGGTCTTCCTTTATATGTTACTTGACCTTTTTCTCTTACTGCCTTTAATATTCTTTCTTTGTTTAGAACATTTGGTGTTTTGATTATTATGTGACGGGAAGTATTTCTGTTCTGGTCCAGTCTGTTTGGAGTTCTGTAGGCTTCTTTTATATTCATGGGCACCTCTCTCTTTAGGTTAGGGAAGTTTTCTTCCATAATTTTATTGAAGATATTTGCTGGCCCTTTAAGTTGTAAATCTTCACTCTCATCTGTGCCTATAATCCTTAGGTTTGGTCTTCTCATTGTGTCCTGGATTTCCTGGATATTTTGGGTTACAAGCTTTTTGCATTTTGCATTTTCTTTAACTGTTGAGTCCATGGTTTCTATGGAATCTTCAGCATCTGAGATTCTTTCTTCTATTTCTTGTATTCTGTTGTTGATATTTGCATCTCTGTCCCCTGATTTCTTCCCAAGGCTTTCTATCTCCAAGGTTGTCTCCCTTTGAGTTTTCTTAGTTGTTTCTACTTCTGATTTTAGATCCTGGATGGTTTTGCTTAGCTCCTTCACTTGCTTGTTTTTGCTTTCCTGTAATTCTTTAAGAGATTTTTGTGTTTCCTCTTTCATGACCTCAGCCTGTTGACCAAAGTTCTCCTGTATTTCTTTAAGAGATTTTTGTGTTTCATCTTTCATGACCTCAGCCTGTTGACCAAAGTTCTTCTGTATTTCTTTAAGTGTTTTTTGCATTTCCTCCTTGTTGGCTTTTGTATTCTCCTGGATTTCTTTCAATGATTTTTGTGTTTCCCTTGCAAGGGCTTCTAACTTTTGATCCATTTTCTCCTGAATTTCTTTAAGTATGTCCTTCATGTATTCCTGTACCAGCATCATGACCAGTGATTTTAAATCCAAATCTTGTTTTACTGGTGTGATGGGGTATCCAGGACATGCTGGTAGAGGAGAATTGGGTTCAGAAGTTGCCATATTGCCTTGATTTCTGTTAGTGACGTTCCTTCATTTGCCTTTTGCCATCTAGCTCTCACTGGTGTTACTTGGTCTTGTCAGTGCTGGACTCACCAGTGCAAGCTGCCCCTTCCCCGTTGGCCTCTGGTGCACAGCTTACACCCTGCACTGCCTGTAGACAGGGTGCTGCTGTCCAGGCTGTTCAGATCCCGAAGCAGGCACCTGAAGGCTCCCGCTGGGGCCCATAGTATTTACTGGAGCACACCGACTTCTCCCAGCTGGCCGCCCGGAAGCCCCCGCTAGCCTCTTGAGGGACCTGGAGATGTGGTGCGGCCGCCCAGGCTGATCTGAAGCAGAGAGAGTTGAGCTGAGGGCTTCCGCCTGAGGCCTTGCCCCAGATTGTGTCTGTGGACCAGATGGAGCCCGTGTGCACCCCCAGGGGGCGCCGAAGGTGTATGCTGCTGTGATCTCCCCTGTGTTCCGCTCACTCCGCTGGGCAGCCGATTCCCCAACCAGGCTGGTTCACACAAGGTTAGCCTGGCCGCCCAGTCCCTGAGTCCAGGCAAAAGCCTGGGAGGCCAAGGTCCGAGCAAAGTTCCCCTAGGGCTATGACTGTTAATTGGGTCCGCCAGGTGACCCGGATGGCCGGCGTGTGCGTCCGCGCTCCCCGAAAGCACCGGGGGAGTCTGCTGTGCTAACAATCTCCTGGGCGGGTTGACACACAGATGGCCCACCAAGCCGCCCAGTTCTTGGGGTCAGTCCTGTGCCTTTTGGGGCCTAGATCCCCGTTTTGTTAGTCTCAGGCTACGCTTGTTAGCCGTCTCTGCCCTCCTGAGCACTCTGGGTCCTGTAGGCAAAATGGCGGCGCGTGCGCCGGCCAGGGCAAAAAAACCTCCTGACTGGGTTGGCACCCTGATGGCTACCCGAACAGCCCAGGGCCTGGGTGCAGGCTAATGCCCGTCGGGCTCAGACCCCTGCAGTGTTGGCCTCGGATTATGTTTGTGTACCTCAGTCTGTCCGATCTCTGGAGTCCGAAATCAAGATGGAGGTGAGTCTCTCCTGACTGGCGGGAAGCCGAGTTCTGAAGTGGCTTCCGTGCAGCGAAAGGCTCCGCAGAACCGCAGCTGCTTGCTGCCCGGCTAGTCAGCGAAGGTCAGTGGTCGTGGGCGCAGGGCCTAACTGGACCCTGTGTCGCCTTGGTTCCACTGCTGATGGCCCTTCATCTGGACCAGCCACTGCTGCACTGCTGCCGCCGCCGCCGCAGCCACCTATATCACCCCTGCATTTCTTATACACTGGAAAAATTTTGCATCAAAAGTTTTGTAGGTGATTTGGTGGAACCATCCCTATACTGGGCATCATGTCTGACTACTGGAGATGGTCCCTTCAGGTTCCATATCACTATTGTTGGATATTTCCTCTAATGTCACCCACACTGATTCTAGAGAGCCTCTCCATCCCAGGTCTCCAGGCCTTTCTAGAAACCCTCTAGCCCTCACAGCTGCATATTTCCATTCATTCTCCTGGACTTCTGGGCATCTCCCTCATCTCTCCCTATATCTTATTCTATCCCCTATTCACCCCCCTCCTCTACCCAAAACAGGTCCCTGCCTCCTTCTATTTCCCATGACTATTTTGGTGCTCCTTTTAAGTAGTATTTAAGCATCCTCACTAGGGCCTTACCTTCTTAGGCTCTATGGAGAATGTCATAGGTGTTCTGTACTTTTTAGCTAATATCCACTCATCAATGAGTCCATTCCTTTTGAGTCTGAGTTACCTCACCCAGGATGGTATTTTCTTCATTCAACCATTTTCCTGAAATAGTCATGTTGTCTTTGTTTTTAATAACTAAATACCATTCCATTGTTTAAATGAACCATTTTTCTATATACATTCATCTACTGAGGTACATCTGAGTTATTCCCAATTCTGGACTATTACAAACACGAATCTTCTGGTGTGTAAGAGTATCCAGAGCTTGCTATTGTACAAGAGCTGGATTCTGATGGTGCCGAATTACATTGGCTTCTGTTGATTATGTTCTTGTGCTTGCCTTTAAAAAAATTAGGTATATTCTTTATTTACATTTCAAATGTTGTCACCTTTTCTGTTTCCCCCTCTCCCAAAAATCCCAAAAGCCATCTCCCATTCCCTGATCAACCCTCCCTCACTTCCCTGTTCTGATATTCCTCTACACTACAGTATCACGTCTTTCCAAGACCAAGGGCCTCACCTCCATTTGGTATCTGACAAGACCATCCTCTGCTGAAATGTGTCTGGAGCCATGGGTAACTCCATGTGTAATCTATGGTTGATGGTTTTGTCCCTGAGAGCTCTGGGAGTACTGAGTGACACATATTGTTGTCCTTGGGTTTTTTGTCTAGCTCCCCCATGGGGACACTGTGCTCTGTTCAATGGCTGGCTGAGAGTGTCCCCCTTTGTATTTGTCATACACTAGGAGAGCCTCCCAGGTGATAGCTATATCCAGCTCTGGTCAGGCAGCACTTGTGGGCATCCACAATAATGTCTGAGTTTTATAACTGATGGTCTTCCCTCAGACTCTCTCAACCTTTTTTCTTTGTATCTCCTTCTGTCACTATTTCTCTCCTTTTCTGCAAAGGACCCAGGTATCCATACTTTGTTCTTCCTCCTTCTTAGGCATCATTTGATATGTGAATTGTGTCTTGGGTATTCCAAGCTTCTAGGCCAAAATCCACTTATCAGTGAGTACATACCAGGAGTGTTATTTTGTGATTGGGCTACTTCACTCAGGATGATATTCTGCAGTTCCCTCCATTTGACTAAGAATTTAACAAATTCATTGTTTTTAATGGCTGAATAGTACTCCATTGTGTATATCTTCCTCATTTTTTGTATCCATTCTATGCTGAGAGACATCTGGGTTATTTTCAGCTCCTATGAGGGCTCCTATGAACATAGTGGAACATGTGTTCCTATTACATGCTGGGGGAATCCTCTGTGCATATGCCCAGAAGTGGTATGGCAGTGTCCTCTGGTAGTATTATGCCCAGTTTTCTGAGGAACTGCCAAACTGATTTCCAGAATGTTTGTACCAGCTTGCAATCCCACCAGCACTGGAGGAGTGCTCCTTTTACTCCACAACCTCTCCAGCACCTGCTGCCTACTGAGATTTTTAATCTTAGCTATTCTGACTAGTGTGAGGTGAAATCTCAGGGTTGTTTTTATTTTCATTTCCCTGATGACTAAGGATGTTGAACATTTCTTTGGGTGCTTCTCAACCATCTGATATCCATCAGGTGAAAATTCTTTGTTTAGCTCTGTACCCCATTTTTAATAGGGTTATTTGGCTCTCTGGAGTCTAACTTCTTGAGTTCTTTGTATATATTGGATATTATCTCTCTGTCTGATGTAGGATTGGTAAAGAACTTTCCCAAATTTTTGGTTCCTGTTTTGTCCTATCGACAAATAGAAATTTTGCCTTATAGAAATTTTGCCTTATAGAAAATTTGTAATTTTATGAGGTCAATTTTTGATCTTAGGGCATAGGTTATAGTGTTCTCTTCAGAAAAAATTTCCCTGTGCCCATGTGTTCAAGGCTCTTCCCCAGTTTGTTTTCTATTAGTTTCAGTCTGTCTGGTTTTATGTGGAGGTACTTGATCCACCTGGACTTGAGCTTCAGAAAATGTGAAGATCTCCCATGCTCGTGGATTGACAGGATTAATATAGTAAAGATGGCCATCTTGCCAAAAGCAATATACAAATTCAATTCAATCCCCATCAAAATCCCAATTCAATTCTTTATAGAGTTAGAAAGAGCAATTCCCAAATTCATATGGAATAATAAAAAATCCAGGAAAGCGAAAACTGTTCTCAACAATAAAAGAACTTCTGGGGGAATCAGTATCCCAGACCTCAAGCAGTATTACAGAGCAATAGTGCTAAACAACTTCATGATATTGGCACAGTGATAGGCAGGTAGATTAATGGAATAGAACTGAAGACCTAGAAGTGAGCCCACACAACTATGGTCACTTGATCTTTGACAAAGAAGCTAAATTCATCCTGTAAAAAAAAGATAGTCTTTTCAACTAACGTTGCTGACTCAACTGGTAGCTAGCATGCAGAGGAATGCAAATTGATCCAATCATATTCCCTTGTACTAAGCTTGAGTCCAAGTGGATCAAGGACTTCCACATAAAACCAGAGACATTGTGCTTGCATTTTGTCATCTGGTTTTCTCTAGAGTTAACTGGACTTGGTGTCCCTGATTGGAGTAAACTTTTAGATGCATGTGAAGCTATGTCCCTGTGTTAGATCAGGCCTCCAGGGAGATAGGCATTGCTTTATCTCTGGTTAGAGCAGGCTTTCATGTCTATAGTTTAGAACAGCCTGCTGAGAGATAGGGAGAGCTATGGTATAGGGGAGTGGGCAAGTTGAGATTCTGTGAGTACAGGTTGAGTGTTTGATTCAATAGTATTTATCATCCCAGAGGAGTTAGATAATAATCAAATGAATTTGCAAAACGTTACTTAAGAAATAGTAAACTGACCTCTTATTATTCACTATATGCAACTTAAATTTCTAAATGTTTCTCACATTGTCAATGGAAAGAAAAAACTCAATGGAGATGTAAATAATAGCTAAAATAAAATAGTCAAAGAAAATTATATTTAATAATCTTTGGGGGTTTAGTGTAAGAGGAAAACTCAAATGTGTATGTATATTTGTGTATTTATATATGTATTCATATGTATATGTGTATATAGTATATATATATAAATATATATGCATATACACATATACACATATACATTAAACACATAATATATATATATATATATATATATATATATAAATGGGTCGTATGCAGTATAAGGCCTGAACAGAGTTTAAGCACAAAATCAAGACTGAATTACAATGGCAGAGTTTATTTTATATTTGATATCATTTTAACCAAGGTACACATGAATACATCGGTCTAGTCATGTTTATATTCTCCTTGATTCTAGATATTCTAGTTGTCAGTCCTAGAAGAAAAAGAAAACATAAAAAATCAAGCACATTTTCTTGTGTGAGACTACTTTTGAGACTAACTTAAATGCATCCATTCCGAGGGGCGGCATTGGCAGCGGTGGCAGCAGCGGCAGCAGTGCAGCAGTGGCTGGTCCAGCTGAAGGGCCATCAGCAGTGGAACCAAGGCAACACAGGGTCCAGCAAGCAGTTGCGGTTTTGTGGAGCCTTTCGCTGCAGGGAAGCCACTTCAGAACTCAGCCTCCCACCAGTCAGGAGAGGCTCACCTCCATCTTGGTTTCGGACTCCAGAGATCGGACAGACTGAGGTACACAAACATAATCCGAGGCCAACACTGCGGGGGTCTGAGCCCGACTGGCGTTGGCCTACACCCAGGTCCTGGGCTGTTCGAGGGGCCATCGGGGTGCCAACCCAGCCAGGAGATTTTTTGCCCTGGCCTGCGCACGCACTGCCATTTTGCCTACAGGACCACAGAGAGCTCTGGCGAGCAGAGCCGTAACAGGCATAGCCTGAGGCTAACAAAGCGGGGTCTAGGCCCCAAAAAGCCCAGGACTGACCCCAAGAACTGGGCGGCTTGGTGGGCCATCTGTGTGTCAACCTGCCCAGGAGATTGTTAGCACAGCAGACACTCCCGGCGCTTTCAAAGAGCACAAGTATGCACACCGGCCATCGTGGTCGACTGGCAGACCCAATTAACAGTCATAGCCCTAGGGGAACTTTGCTCGGACCTTGGCCTCCCAGGCTTTTGCCTGGACTCAGGGCCTGGGCAGCCAGGCTAACCTTGTGTGCGCCAGCCCGGTTGGGGGATCGGCTGCCCAGCAGAGTGATCAGAACACAGGGGAGGTCCCGCAGCATACACCACCAGCTCTCGCTGGGGGTGGACGCAGGCTCCATCTGGTCCACAGACACAATCTGGGGCAAGGCCTCAGGCAGGAGCCCTCAGCTCAACTCTCTCCCCTTCCAGATCCGGATCAGCCTGGGCGGTAGCACCACATCTCCAGGTCCTGCAAGAGGCTAGAGGGGCTTCCGGGCGGACAGCTGGGAGAAGTCAGTGTGCTCCAGTGAATCCAGCAGGCCCCAGCAGGAGCCTTCGGGTGCCTGCTTCGGGATCTGAACAGCCTGGGCAGCAGCACCCTGTCTACAGGCAGTGCAGGAGGTGAGCTGTGCACCAGAGGCCACCTGGGAAGGGGCAGCTTGCACTGGTGAGTCCAGCATGGACAAGACGAACTAACACCAGTGAGAACTAGATGGCAAAAGGCAAACGCAGGAATGTCACTAACAGAAATCAAGGCAATATGGCAACTTCTGAACCCAATTCTCTTCTACCAACATGTCCTGAATACCCCATCAAACCAGTAAAACAAGATTTGGATTTAAAATCACTGGTCATGATGCTGGTACAGGAACACATGAAGGACATACTTAAAGAAATTCAGGAGAAAATGGATCAAAAGTTAGAAGCCCTTGCAAGGGAAACACAAAAATCATTGAAAGAAATCCAGGAGAATACAAAAGCCAACAATGAGGAAACACAAAAAATACTTAAAGAAATAGAGGAGAACTTTGGTCAACAGGCTGAGGTCATGAAAGAGGAAACACAAAAATCTTTTAAAGAACTACAGGAAAGCACAAACAAGCAAGTGAAGGAGCTAAGCAAAACCATCCAGGATCTAAAATCAGAAGTAGAAACAACTAAGAAAACTCAAAGGGAGACAACTTTGGAGACAGAAAGCTTTGGGAAGAAATCAGGGGACAGAGATGCAAATATCAAAAGCAGAATACAAGAGATAGAAGAAAGAATCTCAGATGCTGAAGATTCCATAGAAACCATGGACTCAACAGTTAAAGAAAATGCAAAATGCAAAAAGCTTGTAACCCAAAATATCCAGGAAATCCAGGACACAATGAGAAGACCAAACCTAAGGATTATAGGTGTAGATGAAAGTGAAGATTTACAACTTAAAGGGCCAGCAAATATCTTCAATAAAATTATGGAAGAAAACATCCCTAACCTAAAGAGAGAGATGCCCATGAATATACAAGAAGCCTACAGAACTCCAAACAGACTGGACCAGAACAGAAATACTTCCCGTCACATAATAATCAAAACACCAAATGTTCTAAACAAAGAAAGAATATTAAAGGCAGTAAGAGAAAAAGGCCAAGTAACATATAAAGGAAGACCTATCAGAATCACAGCAGACTTTTCACCTGAGACTATGAAGGCTAGAAGGTCCTGGGCAGATCTCATGCAGACTCTAAGAGAACACAAATGCCAACCAAAACTACTATATCCAGCAAAACTCTCAATCACCGTAGATGGAGAAACTAAGATATTTCATGACAAAACCAAGTTTACCCACTATCTGTCCACAAACCCAGCCCTACAAAGGATAATAGGAGGACAACACCAATACAAGGAGGGAAACTTCACCCTGGAAAAAGCAAGATAGTAACCTTTCATCAAACCCAAAAGAAGTTAAGCAATCACATTTAAAAAATAAAGTCCAAAATGATAGGAAGTAACAATCCCTATTCCTTAATATCTCTTAACATCAATGGATTTAATGCTCCAATAAAAAGACTCAGACTAACTGACTGGATACGCAACAGGACCCTACATTTTGTTACTTACAGGAAACACACCTCAGGGTCAAAGACAAACACTACCTTAGAGTAAAAGGCTGGAAGACAATTTTACAAGCAAATGGTCTCAGGAAACAAGCTGGAGTAGCCATTTTAATATCAGATAAAATTGACTTTCAAACCAAAGTCATCAAAAGAGACTCTGAGGGTCACTTCTTGCTGGTTAAAGGAAAAATACAACAAGAAGAACTCTCAATCCTGAACATCTATGCTCCAAATGCAAGGGCAACCTCTTTCATAAAAGAAACTTTATTACAACTCAAAGCACACATTGCACCTAACACAATAATTGTGGGTGACTTCAACACTGCACTTTCCTCAATGGACCGATCAGGAAAACAGAAACTAAACAGGGACACAATGAAACTAATTGAAGCTTTGGACCAATTAGATTTAACAGATATATATATAGAACATTCTATCCTAAAACAAAAGAATATACCTTTTTCTCAGCACCTCATGGTACCTTCTCCAAGATCGACCATATAATGGGTCACAAGACAGACCTCAACAAATATAAGATCGAACTAATCCCATGCCTCCTATCAGATTACTATGAAGTAAAAGTTGTCTTCAATAGCAACAAAAACAACAGAAAACCCACATACACGTGGAAACTGAACAATATTCTACTCAATGATAACTTGGTCAAGGAAGAAATAAAGAAAGAAATTAAAGACTTTTTAGAACACAATGAAAATGAAGACAGAACATACCGAAATCTATGGGACACAATGAAAGCAATGCTAAGAGGAAAACTCATAGCCCTGAGTGCCTCCAAAAAGAAAATGGAGAGAGCATATATTACCAGCTTAATGACACACCTGAAAGCCCTAGAACAAAAAGAAGCTATTTCACCCAGGAGGAGTAGAAGGCAGGAAATCATCAAACTCAGGGCTGAAATCAATCAAGTAGAAACAAAGAGAACCATACAAAGAATCAACAAAACCAGGAGCTGGTTCTTTGAGAAAATCAACAAGATAGATAAACCCTTAGCCAGACTGACCAAAAGGCACAGAGAAAGTATCCAAATTAACAAACTTAGAAGTGAAAAGGGAGATATAACAACGGAAACTGAGGATATCCAAAAATTCATCAGATCCTACTACAAGAGACTGTACTCAACACAACTGGAGAATCTGGAGGAAATGGACAATTTCCTTGACAGATACCAAATACCAAAATTAAATCAGGACCAACTAGACCATCTAAACTGTCCCATAATGCCTAAAGAAATAGAAGGAGTCATAGAAAGTCTTCCAACCAAAAAAAGCACAGGACCAGATGGTTTCAGTGCAGAATTCTATCAGATCTTCAAAGAAGAGTTAACACCAATACTCTTCAAACTATTCCACAAAATAGAAACAGAAGGAACACTACACAATTCCTTCTACGAAGCCACAATTACGCTGATACCAAAGCCACACAAAGATCCAACAAAGAAAGAGAACTTCAGACCAATTTCCCTTATGAACATCGATGCAAAAATATTCAATAAAATTCTTGCCAACCGAATCCAAGAACACATCAAAACGATCATCCACCATGATCAAGTAGGCTTTATCCCGGGAATGCAGGGTTGGTTCAATATACGGAAATCCTTCAATGCAATCCACTACATAAACAAACTCAAAGAACAAAACCATATGGTCATTTCATTGGATGCTGAAAAAGCATTTGACAAAATTCAGCATCCTTTCATGCTTAAAGTTCTGGAGAGAACAGGAATTCAAGGCCCATACCTAAACATAGTAAAAGCAATATACAGCAAACCAGTAGCCAGCATCAAACTAAATGGAGAGAAACTTGAAGCAATCCACTGAAATCAGGGACCAGGCATGGCTGCCCCCTTTCTCCTTATCTTTTCAATATTGTACTTGAGATACTAGCTCGGGCAATTCGACAACATAAGGAGGTCAAAGGGATACAAATTGGAAAGGAAGAAGTCAAACTATCATTATTTGCAGACGACATGATAGTCTACCTAAGTGACCCAAAAAATTCCACTAGAGAGCTCCTACAGCTGATAAACAACTTCAGCAAAGTGGCAGGTTATAAAATCAACTCAAGCAAATCAGTGCCCTTCCTATACTCAAAGGAAAAGCAGGCTGAGAAAGAAATTAGGGAAATGACCCCCTTCACAATAGCCACAAACAGTATAAAGTATCTTGGGGTGACTCTTACCAAACATGTGAAAGATCTGTATGACAAGAACTTCAAGACTCTGAAGAAGGAAATGGAAGAAGACCTCAAAAAATGGGAAAACCTCCCACGCTCATGGATCGGTAGAATCATTATAGTTAAAATGGCCATTTGGCCAAAAGCAATATACAGATTCAATGCAATACCCATCAAAATCCCAACTCAATTCTTCACAGAGTTAGAAAGAGCAATTATCAAATTCATCTGGAACAACAAAAAACCCAGGATAGCTAAAACTATTCTCAGCAACAAAAGAAAATCTGGGGGAATTAGTATCCCTGACCTCAAGCAATACTACAGAGCAATAGTGTTAAAAACTGCATGGTACTGGTACAGTGACAGGCAGGAGGATCAATGGAACAGGATTGAAGATCCAGAAATGAACCCACACACCTACGGCCACTTGATCCTCGACAAAGAGGCTGAAATCATCCAATGGAAAAAAGATAGCCTTTTCAACAAATGGTGCTGGTTCAACTGGAGGTCAGCATGCAGAAGAATGCAAATTGATCCATCCTTGTCTCCTTGTACTAAGCTCAAATCCAAATGGTTCAAGGACCTCCACATAAAGCCAGACACTCTGAAGCTAATAGAAAAGAAACTGGGGAAGACCCTTGAGGACATCAGTACAGGGAGAAAGTTTATGAACAGAACACCAATAGCGTATGCTCTAAGATCAAGAATTGACAAATGGGACCTCATAAAATTACAAAGTTTCTGTAAGGCAAAGGACACCATCAAGAGGACAAATCGGCAACCAACAAATTGGGAAAAGATCTTCACCAATCCTACATCAGATAGAGGGCAAATATCCAATATATATAAAGAACTCAAGAAGTTAGACTCCAGAAAACCGAACAACCCTATTGAAAAATGGGGTACAGAGTTAAACAAAGAATTCTCACCTGAAGAACTTCGGATGGCAGTGAAGCATCTTAAAATATGCTCAACTTCATTAGTCATTAGGGAAATGCAAATCAAAACAACTCTGATATTTCATCTTACACCAGTCAGAATGGCTAAGATTAAAAATTCAGGAGACAGCAGGTGTTGGAGAGGGTGTGGAGAAAGAGGAACTCTCCTCCACTGCTGGAGGGGTTGCAAATTGGTGCAACCACTCTGGAAATCAATCTGGCGGTTCCTCCGAAAACTGGGCACCTCACTTCCAGAAAATCCTGCTATACCACTCCTGGGCATATACCCAGAGGATTCCCCAGCATGTAATAAGGATACATGCTCTACTATGTTCATAGCAGCCCTATTTATAATTGCCAGATGCTGGAAAGAACCCAGGTATCCCTCAACAGAAGAGTGGATGCAAAAAATGTGGTATATCTACACAATGGAGTACTATTCAGCCATTAGAAACAATGAATTCATGAAATTCTTAGGCAAATGGATGGAGCTAGAGAACATCATACTAAGTGAGGTAACCCAGACTCAAAAGGTGAATCATGGTATGCACTCACTAATAAGTGGATATTAACCCAGAAAACTGGAATATCCAACATATAATACACATATCAAATGAGGTTCAAGAAGAAAGGAGGTGTGGCCCCTGGTTGTGGAAAGACTCAGTGAAGCAGTATTCGGCAAAACCAGAACGGGGAAGTGGGAAGGGTTGGGTGGGAGGACAGGGGAAGAGAAGGGGACTTACGGGACTTTCGGGGAGTGGGGGGGCTAGAAAAGGGGAAATCATTTGAAATGTAAATAAATTGTATCGAATAAAAAAATTGCATCCATTCCAAGTAGTGTCCAATGAGTTATGAACCTGTTTTTATTGAGCACAATAAACAACATATTTTACTATAAGAAACCTTATGTTCCCTCTACACCATATACATCAATTAAATCTCTAAGAACCAGGTTAGTAATGACTATAGGATCAAAGAGCCACAAAATGAAGCAATAGCCTGTAAAGAGGTAAATCCCAGTCTCTTCCTTGGACATACAATCTACCATCCTCTTTATCTTAGTGTCTAAAATAATACTTATTCTGTTCTGAATATAGTTTATTATTATTATTTACAGGTTTTCTTAAAAATAATTAATTTATTTTTTTACTCTCCAATTTTCCCCCACCCACTCCACCCTCCAACTCTTCCATACCTCATGACATCTCCCCACTCCCCGTTTTCATGTAGATGTCCACATCCCCCACCCCACTGTTCTCTAAACTCCATAGAGCCTCCAGTCTCTTGAGGATTACATGCATCCTCTCTGAATGAACACAGACATGGCAGTACACTAGTGTGTTGGGAGCCTCATATCAGCTTGTATATGCTGCCTGTTTTGTGTCCAGTGTTTGAGAGATCTCAGGAGTCTAGATTAATTGAGACTGCTAGTCCTCCTATAGGATTGCCCTTCCCCTCAGTTTTGTCAGACTTCCCAAATTTAACAAGAGGGGTTAGCTACTTCTGTCCATTGGTTGCATGCAAATATCTCCACCTGACTCTTTCAGCTGCTTGATGGGACTTCTGGAGTATGGTCATGGCTAGGTCCCTCAGTAATAGTGTCAGGTCTTGGGACCTCCCCTTGAGCTGGATTCCACTTTCGGCTTGTCTCTGGACTTTCTTTCCCTCAGGCTCTTCTCCATTCCATTCCTGTAATTCTTTCAGACAGAAACAATTATGGGTCAAAATTGTGACTGTGGTATGGCCTTTCTCTCCCTCAATTGATGCCCTGTCTTCCTGCTGGAGGTGGTCTCTATAAGTTCCCTCTCCCTAATGTCAAGCATTTCATTTAAGGTTCTTCCCTTTGAGTTCTAAGGGTCTCTCACCTTTCAGGTCTCCAGTGCATTCTGGAGGGTCCACTCAACATCCTATATCTTCAGGTTGCCTGTTTCCATTCTTGTTGATGGCACTCAGAGCTTTAGTCCTTTTCCTTCACGCAAGATCATGTCCCCCTCTCCCTTTCAAGTTCTCTCCATATTCCTTGTCCACTATCCCTACTTGGTCCCTCCCTCCCTCTTCACTTGTGATTGCTTTCTTCTTCCTCTCCACTTGGGCACTTTAACTTCTTGACCTTTTTGAGTTCTGTGGATTGTATCTTGGGTACTCTATATTTTTTTAATATACAAAAATCCACTTATTAGTGAGTACATACTATGTATGTCCTATTGGATGAGTACATACCATGTATGTCCTCACTCAGGATGATATTTTCAAGTTCCATCCATTTCCCTGTAAAACTCAGGATGTCTTCATTCATAATAGCTGAGTAGTATTCCATTGTGAAAATGAATCATATGTTATGCATTCATTCTTCTGTTGTAGGACATATGGGTTGTTTCCAGCTTCTGGCTATCACAAATAAGGCCGCAGAGATACAGTAAAACTAAGAGAGGTTATGAACCTAATGGAATTAACAGACATTTGCATGACATTTCACCATAAAACAAAATAATATACCTTATTCTCAGCACCTCATGGTATTCCAAAATTGACAATATAATTGTTAAAAAAACAACCTTCAACTGATACAAGAGGATGGAAATAATACCATGCATCCTATAAGATCACCATGGCCTAAGGCTGTGCTTCAATAACAGCAAAAAGTACAGAAAGCCCAGATACAGGTGTAAAGTGAATAACTCTTTACTAAATGATCTGATACTATTTTTCTCAAACTATTCCATAAAAGAGAAAGAGAAGGAACACTACCTAACTCCTCTGTGAAGCCACAATAGCTCTGCTACCTGAACCACACAAGGACCAATTAAAAAAAAGAGAGAACTTCAGACCAATCTTGCTTAAGAGTATCAATACAAAGTCTTGCAAACCAAATCCAAGAACACATCAAAACCATCATTCACCACAATCAATGGGCTTGATCTCAGGGATGCAGGGTTGGTTTAATATATGAAAATCCATTAACATAATCCAATATATAAACAAACTCAAAAATATCACCTGATTATCTCCTTAGATGCAGAAAAAGCATTTTAAAAAAATCTAACACCCCTTCATGTTAAAAGTATTAGAGAGATAAGTAATTCAAGACCCATAAAAAAACATAATAAAAGCAATATACAGCAAATCAACAGCCAATATCAAATTAAATGACGATATGCAGGGGGCATTCCCAGTGAAAAGGAGGACACGACAAGGATGCCCATTCTCCACAAATCTATTTAATATAATACTCGAAGTGTGAGCTAGAACAATAGGGCAACAAAAAGAGATCAATGGGATACAAATTGGCAAGGAAATAAAGGTATCACTATTTGCAGATGATATGATGATTATATGATAGTATACATAAGCGACACCAAAAATTCTACCAGAGAACTTCTCTAGCTGATAAACAACTTCAGCAAAGTAGCTGGATATAAAATTAACTAAAATAAGTCAGTAGTCTTCCTTTATACAAATGATAAACAGGCTGAGAAAGAAATAAAGGAAACAACTCCCTTCATAATAGCCACAAATAATATAAAGTATCCTGGGGTAACTAACTCTAACCAAACATGTGAAAGAACTGTATGACAGTAATTTCAAGTCTCTCAAGAAAGAAATGGAGAGATCTCCCATACTCATGGGTTGGCAGAATTCACTTAGTAAAAATAGCCATCCTACCAAGGGCAATCTATAGATTCAATGCAATCCCCATCAAAGTCCCAACACACTTCTTCAAAGACATGGAAAAAGCAATTCTCAAATACTTCTAGAAAGGAAAAAAAAAACAAAAACAAAAACAAAAACAAAAACAAAAAACAAAAAACAAAAAACAAAAAACCAGAAGAGCGAAAACAATTCCTAACAATAAAAGAATTTCAGGGGAAATCACCATATCTGATCTGAAGCTTTACTAAAAGGCAATAGTGATTTAAAAAAAAATTGTATGGTATTGGTACAGCAACAGACATGTTGATCAATGGAACAGAACTGAAGACCTAGAAATAAAACCCCACATTTATGCACACTTGATCGTTGACAAAGAAGCCAAAAATACACAATGGGAAAAAGAAAGCATCTTCAATAAATGATGCTGGTTTAACTGGCTGTCTGTATGCAGAAAAATGATAATAGATCCATATTTGCCACCTTACACAAAGCTCAAGTCTGTGTGGATCAAGGACCTCAACATGAAACCAAATATACTGAATCTGATAGAAGAGGAATTAGGAAAGAGCCTTGAACTCATTGGCACAGGGGGGAAATTTCCTAAACAGAATTCCAGTGGCTCATGCTGTAAGATAAAGAATTGGTAAATGGAACTCATGAAATTGGAAAGCTCCTGTAAGGCAAAGGTCATATTCAATAAGTCAAATCAGCAACCTACAGATTGAGAGCATGGTTTTAAAAACACTTCCTCTATCCCCATCACGTCACAGCAAAGAAGCTCAGTCTTTTTTTCTATGAACAATGAAGCTTTTGTTTGCCAAAGCAACACAGCTAGAAATTTCTGAATTTTTGAACCTTTATTATATGGGTAATTATATTTGAAATTCTTGCCAATGAGATTATTAAAACTTTCTCTAAATTTATGGATGGTAACAATTAATAAAGACCCTCTCAACTGTTACTGAACAAGGATGAAGATATATTATTTCTGTCTTGTTTATGCTTACACACTTAAATAATGAGCCTCAGGACTAATCTATCTGAAATATCTGTGTGAATTAATAAGTGTTATCTAGGCATCAGAGCTCTGCTTCACTAAGAAAAAGGCATGGAAGGTATGTACAATCATTTAGAAGATACAGGAAAGCATATTTCTATTGGAAGAGGGGAGGGAGTAAAGTCCCAAAATGCTTTTAAATAAGAATGTAGGCTCAGCATTCCTGCACAATGAACCACAACTGTGCTTAAAAGTGATTTGTTCTTGTTAGTTTGGGTGTTTATTTTTTTCTGTTTTTGTTTTTGTTGTTGTTATTCTTAAGATTTCATGGTGGCCACTGATATTGTAAGGATAAGAAAAGAATGAAGAAGTTGTTCTTGAGAAAGAAAATTTAACAAAATTGCAGATAGAAACCAACGTACTAAAGCAAATACTTCCTTTGCTTGAAAATATGAAGATGTAACCAATTAAAATGTAAATAATCTAACAATATTGTAAGCCTTACATCCTTCAATTATATAACACATTGTTACTTCTTAACTGCTGAAATATCTTCATGTTTTGTCAATATACCCATTACTTCCTCAAAGGCAGTGACTTTAAAATATTTTTCATGAAAGAGATATAAAAATTAATTCAGTGCAAAATGGTTGATTGCAAAGAATTATTGATAATATAGGACAGATTTTTGTTCAGCTTCACCATTTTGCTAGTAGTGCTGAGTCTGTACCTTTCTACACTGCTGCTTATTTAGGCAATAATGCAGA